>NC_051432.1:28332669-28350117 GCF_001649575.2 Kryptolebias marmoratus
GCATCCGGACCACACTAGAACTGGTCCAGCTCCAAAACTACAACACCTCACTGGTGTTTGATAAAAAGGTGAAATCTCTGCTAAAATCTTGTGTTTTGAATCAACATTCATATAAACTAATTCATGTCATTTCAGTGAGTCATCATGGTTGTTCCCTGAGGCTGATCCCCATGGATTTACAAACACACACAAACACATGTCATATACACATTCAAGCCACTTGTTTTAAATAAATGCTTCTATTTTAATTCTGTTTTGGTCTTCATTGTAACTGATGTGCAGGGGGATAAAGTCTGGCTACAGTCCTGGTTCCAACCCTCCTTTAAGGTCGTGAGATTTGGATCACGAGATCCTGGATTCTAGGAGTTCTGGTGTCTCCACAAACGGAGGTTGGTGGCAGTTTGGACATAAATGTGCAGACGTACGAAGACAGAACACCAAAGAAATGTTTAGTAATGACCAAAAACCAAGCAGTTAGGTATAACAAAGCGAGGCTCTGACAAGACGATGACAGAAATAAATCAATAAAGAAGAATTTAAAACAGGACGACTCTGATTCAAAGACAAACACGAAGAAGGATTTCAGTTTGAGTCTGTATTTAAATGTTCTGCTGCAGATTCTCAGACATCCAGGGGGATAATTTGATCAATCTGACTCGTGTCTCATCAGATTTTATGACCAACTTTCAGGGTGTTTATTTGCTGCAGCTGTTTTTGTTTTTACACAGATGTGACACAAGTCTGGGCGAGACCTGGTTCAGTTTCAGGTCCTGGACCGACGCCAGTCAGCTTATATGTCAGGACTGAAGTGTTTCACTGCGAGGACTTTTCAGATCTGGAATCTTGTCAATCGTGAACACAAGACATCAGAAAAGAAAAAATAATCCTGTTGTGAATAAATCTTATGAAACTAAGACGTTTAGCTCTGTGGACCGTGGCTAAAAACAACTCATCTGATCTGTTTTTATCCTGAGCTTACCTGAACATACTTCACCTTTTCTTCCAGACAGGTCGAGGGTTAAATACCTTAATTATTACAGATCTTATCTGCTCAGCAGGTTTTAAGGTTCAAAGAACTTCTCTGGATCCAGGAGTTTTTTCAAAGATGACTGAATAATTCAGATTTAATTCACAGATATCAGGTTATTTATTGTGGAGTTCTCCAGGGTTCAGTGCTCGGGCCAATGAATAGTTTTTGCTTCCATTACATAACGTCAGTAGAAAGTGATGCATACATTTCTTTGCTATGCAGATGATATTTAAAGCAGTCAACTTTTAAGACTTGAGACGAGACAAAAAGCTGCAGGGCTTCTTTTATTTCCTGCTCCTGAGTTCAGACGAGTCGGGCTGTTGATAGACCAGAATGTGAAGCCATTACCTGAACGAACAGGAACGTCTGATTAACGCAGAAATCTTAAAGATATCGGGACAAGCCGGGTTAGATGCATCCAGTTTTAATGTTTTTGTTCCTCTTTATTCTCAGGAGGTCAAAAATAAGAAGAAATGTGAAACAGGTTATATTTATCCAGTTTGAGCTTCTCTGTCCTAAACCCCAGAATCCTCCTCCTGTAAAGGATTTTTGTATTTTGGACTGAATTTTACTGTAATCTGGGCAGCGAGGTGACTGGAAACTGCAATGGATTGTGGGTAAATGTTTGTTAAAGTCCTCTCCACTGTGAATCAGTTTACAGCAACAAAAATGAAAAATGTAAAGAGAAACGTCTTTTTCTCTCCACGAAAAGAGTAAAAAAAATCAACAAATAAGTCAGTATTTCATTTCATTTTCTAGTAAAAACATAAAAATATGACTTTAACATGACAGTGACGGCGCTGGGAATAAGAACTACAGTAAAGAGACAATAAACGAAAACATAATGATGCAGATAATTAAATGTTTCAGTCACTGTGTGTCCTAAAAACCAAACATCATCACATCCTACTTATGTTTCCACATCATCCTAACGGAAAACGTTTGGCTCAGTTGTGTTTAAACTTTAAACGCATCTTTTATCTGTCTGCTTCACAAAGAACTGCTTTTGTGACTTTCTAAAGGACTTTATCTGCGTCCATTCGCCGATCTGCCGACGTCCTCTGAGTAAACAAGTCTCCTTTGTTAGGAGGTTATTAATGCAGCCGGAGAAGCCACAGACGGCTTTACAGAGGTAATTCTGCTGACTTCTGCCCGTCAGACGCAGAAAAAGGTTGGTTATTTTAACGAGAAAGCATCTCTGTTTTGGGACAACAGTTCTGCAGATTTTATCACTGAACACAAAGCAGACAAAGCTCAGCGTGACTGCCGGGACACTTACTGTCAGCACGCTCCCACGCCCTCTCAGACAGGTATCCTCGCTTGACAGCGGTTTGAATTCCTTAAAAAGAAAACCCGGGCGGCCGAGGGCGTAGCAGACAGCTGTGAGGTGAGCAACCGGTGATTTCTGCTGCAGACACAAGCAGGAAGTGCCTGGTTGGGTTTGTGTAACACTCGAGAAGCAGGCGCTGGCTTGTTATTCAAATTTCAGAACAAAAACAATTCAGCCTGAGATTCTGGGTTTATGAGGCCGACCCACCTCGCATCGTCTGAGCAGCGTTTTCATCCCTAATCTCAGCTCCTTTCACTGGCAAACAGAAAACTACAATCTGTCATAAAAACACAATATTCTGCTCCATCCGCTAACAAACTTCATGCCAAGTGTGTGCGTGTCCCTACAGGACACGATTACGTACACCACTTCACATCAGGATTGGCAGCTTTTGTGGCTTAAATCCAAAATCACAGAGAGGATTATGGTCCTATAAACTCCTAACCAGACTGCTGTAAGGTTTACATTCAGCTCAGGCTTGTCTCAGTATTTACCCAAACAATGACTCAGACTGAGGCTTCAATTAAAGGACAGGAAATCCATGAAGGAATGTCTTTTTATTTGCCGTTTGTAAAAAGATCTTCGCCAACACAGCAGGTTTTTGCTGCAGTAACTCTGCCAGGCCTGCGGGCGGCGCTGTGACGACAACACACCGAAAACAGGAAACAAGATGCGGAGCGGCCCGTAAACACAGCAGCAGACACCGAATCCTTTTCTACTCTGTGTCCAAGACGACAAAAGGCGCAGGACGACGTGGACTGGTCCAAATATGTGGACATATTGGACGGTTTCGGGCCCGGCGTCCAGCGGGAGACGACTGCAGGGAGGTGTTCAACAAAACGCAGCTGGTCCAGTAAATCGAGACGTTGAGCTGCATCGTTTGTGAACAAAGACATGTAAACGTGTCCTCTTTGAGAAGAGACACGTCCTCCCTGCAGGAAATGTCCAGTTGTGTCCAATAAAACACAACAAAAACTGCTCAGAAGTCCAGATAAACTTTACAAATCGTCTTTGTGGGGGCAGAAGAAGCGGAGAAGTTAGCTAAAAACTAAAAACGGTTTCTGACAAATAATGACGACGTGAATCGACCTGGAAAAGGAGGATTGAATGACAGTGAAGTTAAAACCATCAGGCTCAGGCGAACGCTGACTCAGCACTCTCGTTTAACGAGCGAATCAAAAACTCAACTTCTAATGAATAAAAATGCGAGCGGCGTTTTCCTTTTCTTCCTTCAGGCGGTCGATGAACTTTAATTATTTTCTAATATCAGCTCAGAGTGAAACCGAAGCAGCTCTTCGTCCTTTAATCAACACAATGTGAGCGTTTCTTTCCCTCGACCGCAGGATTAATTATGAATCATCCGAGGGGTGTGGCTGCGGCTGTTTTTGTTTTTTACAGGGGTGGCCTCGCAGCCGAAATCAAACAACTGCTTTAAACAAAAAGGCATCAAACTTCAACACTTTTTCTCCTTTCAGCCTCTGATTGTTTCCCGCCGCCGACAGGAGAACGAGAGGCGATGGCGTTTTTGGGTGTCTGTTAGCGAAATATCTCATGAACCACTGAAGGGATTTTTGAACCCTTTCAGAAAATAATGAGTGGATTAACTTTTACAAATGATTAACTGGAGACGATCCAATTCAAGGCGTCTGAGAAAACAAAGATGACTCAGCAGGTTTTATAGCTGCTGAGCTGATATCTGCTGTGGTAGTAGCTAAGAGTCATCCCCAACACAGAATCTGAGCGTGAGAGAGCTCGACAGCGGACTGATAACCGTCTGAAGCATTTAAAGCTAATCTGAGCGGAGCTTTTAGTCTCAGACGTGAGAAGTTAAACGTTGGCTCAGAAAGCGTCCGATCCAGAACGGCCACATTTCCCGCCTCGTCCGTCAGTCAAAAACTGCCAGACGATCAGGCGGGGAACCACCAGCTGCTCGCCATTCCTAACATTTCAGGTCAGTTTACGTTCTGAAAGACAAAGAAACATGCCTGTGAAAATTAGATTGGTTTAGAGAACGGAGGGAAGCCGAAGGGACGGGAATGCAGGGTGGCTCCGGCTGACAGCCTGGGAACAGAAAACCTTCACTGAGAAGCACGTCGAACCATCAAATCAAACTAAAACCATCACTTTCTGGGGATCCGTTCAGAACCAACGCGGCCCAGACGGCAGCGCCGTCAAATATTTGTCTGCAGCCGGAAACTCAAGGACCAGAAACTAAAAACCATTATCGTCGTCACAACCTGTCTGGGACTCTGCTCGTCCCCTGGAGGTTATTTAATGAGCGTGCTTCAGAAAACAATTACTGCAGGAGTGCCAAGATCGGCTGTCAGGGAGCGTTAACCAGAAAAGGGCAGGGCACATATCTGAAAACATGTCGGTCGGATCGACTCATTAGTCGCACAAATCGATCCTCGTTTCCCAAACAGACGTCAACGACCTGGAAATAAATCAGAGATATCAAGGGTTCAGTGAATGCTGAGTCAGCGTACGTTTCTTGTGTTGTTTCCGATCAGTTTTAGAAGATTTCAGCTCCTTCAGGAGACGGCTGCTGCGGTTTCTGACTTGATTTATGAATCTTTTCTCCACACTGAGATCTGAGATCTTCAGTTCAGCTGCCGGATGTTTTTCTCTTCTTATGCTACTTATTAGTTAGCCTTTTGCTACTTTAGCTTGTGTTTCAGCTCCTTCTTCGGTCTTTAAATCTTCCTCATCCTCGTTTGAATAACTGATGCTTTTTGGGGCTAACCGTAGCTGCTGCTCGTCATCATCGGTCTCTGAACTGAATCTGTTCACCGTTGTTTAGGTTTTTAAATCTCACGGATGGTAAATCATCACTACGTCACGTCGTTGAGCCGGTGTCGGCCATTTTGGCTCTGTTATGACCTCGCTGGGCAGTTCAAAGGTCGTCAGCAGCGATTTGACCAATCAGAAACCAAACTGAGGCGTATTGTTGGTGCATCATAACATCAGTCTGAAGTTCTGCTGAAGTCTAACGCTGACAGAAAACAGCCAAAGACCCGGAGGGAACGGTCCGATCTGGACATAATTTGGTCCCCGTGGAGACCCGGCACATCCCAGGTGGAGCTGCGGTGTTATCAGGCAGTTGCTGATCGAACAGTGAGTGGCGGTCATGCCTCGTTGAACCGTAGGACCGGAGGAAGTTCATTAGGAGCCGTTTTAAGGAAAAAGGTTTATGAAAGTTAAAAATCTTTAAGCTCCTATTTAAATCAGACCCTTAGCTCCTGTTTGGACATGCCGGCGGTTAGATTTCAGTGTTGTTTGGAAGCCAACCTCCCTCCTCTTCTTATCTCGGAAACAAATCAGCAGCAGCTTAGTTCTCAAGAAAAAATGTGAATCAGGAAGTGAAGAACGCCTAATTCTGCGTCTATTAAAAACTGTCAGTCACCTGTAACTAATCTGTGTGATGTGGTCGTCGAAAAGAATTATAAGTAACTGAAACTATGCTGATGGGATTGGATTAATCCTCACAGTCAGGTTTTATAAAAACAGGAGCCAAAAACGAAACTGCTGGCAGCTAATGGCAAAAAAAAAAAAGACTTGAGAGTTTCTGTTTACTGAGTGAATGTCGCTGCCAAGATCAATATTTATCTGTTTGGAGATGTAATTAGGTTTAAAAGGAAGAATCCTCATCACCACGCCCAACCACAGCCACGCCGCAAACAGCTCCAACAGGATCATCGTCCAGAAGAGAAGATCTTTGATGAAGAACGAACCGCTGAGCTCCTCAAACCTGAGACTAAAACACAAAACCTTCACCTGCAGGAAGCCGACGGAGTTTAATGACGCCAGCTGCTGGCTTTAAGATCCACAGAAGAAGAAGAGTCATCACAAAGTTCAAGCGTGAGGGGAAACATTCGCCTCTGAACATCTGCAGGATAAACTATAAACGAATCCAAAGATCTGTTGCTTCTTGTATTAATATGAAGTAAAAATAATGTTTGACTGAAATGATCTGTAACATTCTCACGTTTACAAATCATTAAACTAAATAAAACAAACCAAACAGTCATGCCCACTCGCACTCAAAGTGCAACAAGATTCACTCTGAATGTAATCAGATTACTTACAGGAGCTGGATTACTCGAAGGGTAACCGTAACATCGTCTTTGTCGACGTGAAATGAGGCAGAAATAAAAACTCAGACCGTCTCGCCGGGCTGCGAACAAACGGAGGAAATTCAGCCCCATTGTTTGACCTCCAGGACCGTTTGAGCAACAAAGATCAATCATCGAGCAGCTGCGGGACAGGAAGATCCAACGGGGACGTGGAGGAACGTCCACAGGACTCAGCTGGACTTGTGTGTCCACAATCAGGACAGAAGACAATTACTGTTCTTTAAACAAACATTCAGAGAGAGCTGAACTTCATCTCATCTGAAATGCACGGCAGTGGAGGTATCATGGTTTGCTGTATCTAAAGGACAGTTTGTCTTGAACATCCAGCAAACAATAAAGGAAAATATGACTTTTTTATTTTCATTTAAAGAATAAAAACGCAAAGATTCAAATATTATTTTTCAAAATAAAATTCCCGACTTTGATCAAATGTGCCTGATGCTGGAAGGAAAAAATTGTTTTTCTGTTAGCAAAATATCTCCTGACTCAGATTTTAATGAACGGCCACAGCCAGCTGACTTTAAAGAGTTTGGTGTGGAAGTAGCTGAGAGCTTTTATTTCCCAACGTGAGATGACGTCATGCTCCAGGCGGCGGGCGACAGGCATCCCTCCAGGCAGCGCTGAGCCTTTAATTGTTCCAGCTGAGAGGAAATTAGTCCTGAAAGGAGAAACTTCAGGCTCGGATTAAACAGATCAGGTGGAAGCCTCACCTGACAGCCATTACCTGTCACGCGGGAGTGACCCTGAATTCCGCGCCGCGCCCAGAGTCCCCGCCCCCTCCGCCCCCATCCCACACGCACACCTGGCGCAGGTGGAGGATATAAAGTGCGCCCTGCGGGTCCCCGGCCGCACCGACCGGCTCTGACTCCTCTCAGCAGAACTCAGCAGAACTCAGCAGAACCCAGCAGAACCCAGCAGAACCACCATGACCGCCACGCGCTTCTCCGCACGCTCCATGTCCTCCGTGTCCACCGTCAGGTCCGCCCCGCGCGGCAGCAGCGTGTACGGCNCGCAACGTCCGGGTGTCGTACGCGTCCGACGGCCTGGGCTCCGGGTTCGAGCTGACCCAGGCTCTGGGCGGAGACGGCGGCAGCTTCTCGGTGTCCTGCAACGAGAAGGCCACCATGCAGAACCTGAACGACCGGCTGGCCGCCTACCTGGACAAGGTGCGCTCCCTGGAGTCCGCCAACGCCAGTCTGGAGGTCAAGATCCGGGAGTGGTACCAGAACCAGACCCCGGCCGTGAGGGACTACAGCAAGTACCAGCCAATCATCGACGACCTGCGCAAAAAGGTGCCCGACACGAGCTTTATGACGTCACATATAAACCTATAAAGGCTGTAAAATCACAGAACTTTAACCTTTTTTTATTGTTTTAACTTTTATTTGCTTTTTGAAACTAAGCTGATCCAAATGAAAGTTAAGGTGTGCTGAGCTGTAATTAAAACCTGTGTTTATGATGCAGGCTGGAGTTTTTTTTAATAAACTGAATAATCTGAGCAGCATCGCTCGTTCCTGATGATTTTACTGACAGAACGTTTCTTTCCTCCGCAGATCGGCGTCGCTGTGGGCGAGAACACGGTGCTGCTGCTGCAGATTGATAACGCCCGGCTGGCCGGAGAGGACTTCAAGCAGAAGTGAGTGAACCTGATTATTTCCACTGAAGGCCCGCAGACCTTTGTCGGGTCAGAACAGTTAGAGAACCGGCCCGGTGGGTTTTAGGGCAAACAGGTTGTGGCTTTTTGTTTATTGTGCTAACTCAGGCTGAGCGGGCCAAACAGGCTGCAGAAATATAATCAGACAATGCTGCAGTCATATCAGAGCTTAAATCTGTCTATGAAACACGGCAGCGGCAGTATCATGGTTTGGACCTGTTTTATTGTTTCTGGGCAGAGACATCTTGGATTGAAAATACAACAAATCAGAAAAAGGCAAAAGAAGAATGGAACGACTAAATTAAAACGCTCTTATTTTGTAGGAGTCGGGTTTAACTGTAACTGTCTCCTCACAGGTTTGAGACGGAGCTCGCTGCTCGCATGTCGGTGGAGGCGGACATCTCCGGGCTGCGCAGGGTTCTGGATGACCTGACCATGACCCGGTCCGACTTGGAGATGCAGGTGGAGGGCTTGAAGGAGGAGCTGGTCTTCATGAAGAAGAACCACGAGGAGGTGAGGAAACCAAAACCAGCCGTCGGTTTTCTTATCCCTGTCCGGGTCGTGGGGGAGGCGGGGGACAGGGACAGGTGTCCAGTCCGTCACAGGGACACCTGGACAGGTGTGCAGTCCATCAAAGGGACACCTGTCCAGGTGTCAAGTCCGTCACAGGGACACCCGTCCAGGTGTCCATTCACCCGGGGACAGCTTAGTTTCCACTTCACCTGAATGTTTTTGGGTCAGTGGGAGGAAACCGGGGCACGGGGAGAACATGTAAACTCCACACAGGGAGGGAGGCAAACCTGTGGCCTTTCTGCTATGAGGCGACAGCTCTAACCGCTGCACCACCGTGCCACTGAAAAAACTGCAAATCACACACAAAAAAGTAATTCATAAATGAGGGTAGAAATACATAAAACAGTCAGGATAAGTACCTGAGATGTACCCAATAAGTACAGGGTAACAAGTAACTTCATAATAAGACTCGGCCCCTGTAAGTACCAGGTACACACCTGGTATGCAGTCGGTATGTACCTGGTAATTACCAGCTTAGTACCCTGTAATGTACCCAGTAAGTACTAGAAATGTACCAGGTTAGGAGCAGTAAAACACACCCGGTCAGTACCCGGTCAGTACCCAGTCAGTACCCGGTCAGTACCCAGTCAGTACCCGGTCAGTACCCAGTCAGTACCCGGTCAGTACCCGGTCAGTACCCGGTCAGTACCTGGTACTGTCTGGGTACGTACCTGGGTGTGTACTGGGCTGTATCATGTGTTAAATGAGTACACACACACAGAAGGTTAATCCCAGTATTACACATATAAATACATTTCCAGTTTTATTGGCAGAATTAATGAAAGTAAACGCAGCTCAATCAGATCTCAGGTCTGTATCGACAGGGAGAAAATAATTAAAACAGTTTCTTTAAAGACACGCAGAACTCTGAGAGGTTCCTGGTTCTGTTCCAACCCGGCGTGTTCGTCATCAGAGGCGCCGCCACAAACCTCAGCCCGACCCGTATGACAGGAACAAGCCGCCATGATTTATGGAGGCTAAAGTGTTTTTAAACGTCAGTCATCCTGAAGAGTTCCTGCAGACTGATCTGTTTGTGCTGTTTGTGCAGCAAAACGTGCTTCTTTTAGCTGCTGTTCTGCTGCTGTTAGCTTCTTAGTTTTAGCCTGTGGCTTCATTTTATTTTAGCTAGCCCTAGCTTTCAGCTGCTTTTAGCTGTCACTCAGCTGGTTTCAGCTGCTTTTAGCTGTCATTCAGTGGGTTTCCGCAGGTTTCAGCTGTCATTCAGCAGCTTTCAGCTGGTTTTAGCAGCTTTCAGCAGCTTTCAGCAGCTTTCAGCAGGTTTCAGCTGTCATTCAGCTGGTTTCAGCAGCTTTCGGCAGCTTTCAGCAGGTTTCAGCTGTCATTCAGCTGTCATTCAGCTGGTTTCAGCAGGTTTCAGCAGGTTTCAGCAGGTTTCAGCTGTCATTCAGCTGGTTTCAGCAGCTTTCGGCAGCTTTCAGCTGGTTTTAGCAGCTTTCAGTGGGTTTCAGCAGCTTTCAGCAGCTTTCAGCTGGTTTCAGCTGCCATTCAGCTGTCTTTCAGCTGGTTTCAGCAGCTTTCAGCTGTCTTTCAGCAGGTTTCAGCTGTCATTCAGCTGTCATTCAGCTGGTTTCAGCAGCTTTCGGCAGGTTTCAGCAGGTTTCAGCTGTCATTCAGCTGTCATTCAGCTGGTTTCTGCAGCTTTTGGCAGCTTTCAGCAGGTTTCAGCAGGTTTCAGCTGTCATTCAGCTGTCTTTCAGCAGGTTTCAGCAGCTTTCAGCAGGTTTCAGCAGCTTTCAGCAGGTTTCAGCTGTCATTCAGCAGGTTTCAGCTGTCATTCAGCAGGTTTCAGCAGTCATTCAGCTGGTTTCAGCAGCTTTCGGCAGGTTTCAGCAGGTTTCAGCTGTCATTCAGCTGTCATTCAGCTGTCATTCAGCTGGTTTCAGCTGTCATTCAGCTGGTTTCTGCAGCTTTTGGCAGCTTTCAGCAGGTTTCAGCAGGTTTCAGCTGTCATTCAGCTGTCTTTCAGCAGGTTTCAGCAGCTTTCAGCAGGTTTCAGCAGCTTTCAGCAGCTTTCAGCTGGTTTCAGCAGGTTTCAGCTGTCATTCAGCTGTCTTTCAGCGCTCCGGTTCGCTCTCTAACGGAATGTGTCGTTTCTCCTGCAGGAGCTGGCCGCGATGCGCAGCAGCATGACCAACAGCTCCGTGAACGTGGAGGTGGACGCCAAGCCTCAGGAGGACCTGACCCAAGTCATCGATGAGATCAGGTCTCAGTACGAGGGCATCACCGAGAGGAACCGCCGCGAGATGGAGGCGTGGTACAAGGGCAAGGTGAGGTCGGCTGGAGGTCGGCGCCACCCTGTGGTCAGATTCGGGGAGAACTCTGACCTCAGAGTTTCTCAACTTTTCATGTTTTTGTTTGAATCCTTCCAGTTCGACGAGCTGAACAAGGTGATCGGCAGCGGCACGGAGAATCTGCAGACGTCCCGCAGCGAGATTAACGACCTGAAGAGGACGCTGCAGGCCCTGGAGATCGAGCTGCAGTCGCAGCTCAGCCTGGTAAGCAGTTCTTTTCCTCTCAGAGCTGTGGAAGTGTTTCCTGGCAGCGTGATTAATCTGTCCGCTCTCTGCAGAAAGCTGCCATGGAGGGAACGCTCGGGGAAACCGAGTCCCGTTACGCCTTGCAGCTCAGGAAGCTGCAGTGCCTGGTGGACGGGCTGGAGGAGGAGCTCAGCCAGATGAAGTGCGACATCGTGCGTCAGTCAGACGAGTACCAGATGCTGCTGGACATCAAAACCAGGCTGGAGATGGAGATCGCGGAGTACCGGAGGCTGCTGGACGGAGAGGACGTGCAGTAAGGACGTCTTCATCGCTGCAGGTTCAGCAGCAGCAACAAAACTCTTCCTCTAATGTTTAAATGTTTCCTTTTCTTTTAGGAAAACCACCAAGGTTGAGGTGAAAGAAGAGAAACGTAAGTTTGCATTTTTATCAAGTTTTAAATCAAGAATCATTGATTCTTAAACACATTAAGAAAAAAACTTTACATAAAAAGTAAAAATGAAGCTTAAGCAGCAATAAGAGAACAAGAAAAGGCTTTAAAACTAATAAATCTAAATAAAATGCATAAATGAAAGAAGATCTGATGATCGAACGAGGACATGAAGAGGAGCAGGACGACGTGCAGCAGAATAAATCAGATTAAATGAAATGAAATGATGTGTCTGCAGGCAAACCGGTCGTTCAGCAGAGGACGAAGGTGGTGATTGAGGAGCTCGTTGATGGAAAAGTGGTTTCCCGCACAGAAGACGTGGACACTTCGGTCATCAGCAGCTAAACGGAGACAAATAAGGAAGAAGAACCGAGTCTTTGTGTAAATAAGTTTATTAAACTCCATAAACAATAAATATTTATCTCCAGACGTCAGAAATCATCGGTTCTGATTTAATAAGGAGGAAAAAAAAAACTAAAATGTTTTTAGGCAACCAGATTTTATATTTAGTGACTAAAACAAAATTTTCCATTTAACAAACAACAAATGCAGAAGAAACATCGTCAGAGGAAACTAATGCTGGTTTTCTCTGATTTCACGTTTCTTCAGATGGTTTCTGCTGGTAAATTTGAACTAAAGACTTTGTATTTTTCTTGTATTTGTTCCGTTTACATTAAAAAATAAACAAGTTGGTAGAAAACTGTGTATTTTTGCATTTTTTTACACAATCTGTAGGAAACAAACTGTTCCTGAAGACAAAAAACTAAAAGGAATGTTGAATCAGATTAAATGTTATAATAATAATAAATAATGTTTTTATACTTCCTCTTTATTTCTCCAATAAGCCACCGTCACACTGATTCTGACTGACGTTCACAGCATCCAGAATTTAATTTTCTGTTTTAATAAAACTTTTATGAATTTATTTGAAATCTGTAAATATGAGCAACATCAAACGCTTCTTTTACAGCCTGGAAAAAGTCCCAAAAACTAACAAATCTCATAAAAAATAAACTTTAAAGCGATCTCAGCAGCGATCAACCCGAGGATTCAGCAGCATGTTTGATAAAATCAGGATAAAAAGTCTGGTTCAGGTTTTCAGCTCTAAAGTGTCGAAAATGAGACGTTTTTAGTCTAATTTGACCAAATTTAAGCACAAAAGCTTCTGTAAATTGGGATTATTCTGATGTGATGATGAATGTCAGATTATATTTTGTTTCTCCAAATCAAATTAAAACTATAAATGTCCAGAACTGTCCTCTGTCTCTGTCCCGTCAGGCCTGATAATGGACACCAATTATTTTATAATTCCATCATCATCAGTATAAAAACTTGTTTTTCTGTAAATTTGATGCCTGATATAATTTTTTACCAATATTTAAATTATGTTCCTCACTAAATAAAACAGATGGATTCCAGCTGAACATTAAAAATTAAACTTAAAATCTTTGAGTCAGAGTTTTAACAGGATGAGGTGCAGTACCGCCAGGTGTCCACTAGGTGTCAGCATTTATGACCTCAGAAACTTCAGCTTGTTTCAGGAACAGACTGAAGGACTGAGACCTGCTTTTAGTTTTTATTTATATAAACGTAGCTCTAGAACATGTAGATGCTGCTTTGGAATGAAAAACTAAAGTTTGTTCATTAAAAAACTGTCAGAGACTGTTGTTGTTCAGAACCTCAGCTGTTCTGCAGGTTTTAACTTTAACTGAATGTTTATTTGTTTCTGCATGTCTCTGTGTGTCCCTGTGTGTCTCTATGTGTCCCTGCATGTGTCTGTGTCTCTGCATGTCTCTGTGTGTCCCTGTGTGTCTCTATGTGTCCCTGCATGTGTCTGTGTCTCTGCATGTCTCTGTGTGTCTCTGTGTGTCCCTGTGTGTCTCTGTGTGTCCCTGCATGTGTCTGTGTCTCTGCATGTCTCTGTGTGTCCCTGCATGTCTCTGTGTGTCTCTGTGTGTCCCTGCATGTCTCTGTGTGTCTCTGCATGTCTCTGTGTGTCCCTGCATGTCTCTGTGTGTCTCTGTGTGTCCCTGCATGTCTCTGTGTGTCTCTGTGTGTCCCTGCATGTCTCTGTGTGTCTCTCAGTGGCGGCTGGCCAGTGGAGGGCGCCGCCCCACCACTCACATTACCTTGAATAAAAGTAATATTTTATTTTATTCAAAGACAGTAATAAGTTCATTACGTGACTAAGTTACATAAATAAGTTCATAGTTAAGAATTAGTTTAAGAAAATTTATGCTAAAATATGTTAGATGTTTGGATTTGAATTCTAATCGGAGTGAGACATCCGACCTTCGTTATATTGTACGTTCAGAATACGTGACGTAGTGAGTGCTCTCACCATAAAACAAGCTTTGACGTAGTTTCTCTGGTAAAGTTTTGAAAAATAAGAAAGAAAACTGATCTTATAAACGCTAAATGTGTCCTACAGGCCTCCATCTTTGTAAGTATTGGTGTTCAGGAAGCACTTATGCATTTATATGTACATTATAATGTTGCTTCTGTTGTTTTAATTCATGTAAATACACTGGTGTGATACCTTAGTTTATGTTTTAGTCCAAAACATAAACTAAGGTATCACATAATAGACATATTAAAGTTCCAGATGGAGGTGAGAACATCAGCAGTTTGTTGCTCCTGTGGGTTGATCTTCCTCAGAGGTTTGTGTTCCTGGCTTGGTGAGGTCCCAGGTGGGGAGGTGGGGGTTTGGGTGGTGCAGGCCTCAGAGGGGGTGCAGACGGAGCTGCAGGCGGGTGACATCATCATCAGAGTCGCTGCTTCGTTTCTCCTCACCTGATGGAAACACCTGACTCAGCAGGTGGCGAACCTGGAACTTACAGATGTCACATTCTCAGCGTGGTTCTGAAACAAGCACCAGCTCTCCTGGACTCAGATAAAGAAAATGAAAGCGAGGCTCCTCCCACACCTGATGAGTCATCAGCACACCTGTTTGTTTCCTGCTTCACCTCCCTCTGCGTGTCATCAGGTTTTCACTTCAGTTCTTCAAATCGACCACCTGAAAGTTCAGATCAGAGCTCACCGTGGAAAATATTTCATCTTTGAGTTTATTTCTCAACAAAATGCCCCTCGGGTTGATTTAATTTCATTTATCGTTTTACTTAAAAGGAACTAAGATAAGAAATATAGATCGAGACAATCAGATGCCTGCAATACAAAACAATAAATACAATAAGATGATCAAAAGGAGATATAAAACAAAATGTTAAAACAACTAAATCAAAAATAATTCAAGTGTTTAAAAATGAAGCAGTTCTGGTTCATTATTAAACCCTGAAGTGAACATTTTACTGTCAGTTTTTGGTGCTTCTGACTCTCAACTAATGGATAAAATGCTAAATAATTTAATTAATTTAATTTATCCCTAATCTTTGTAGCCTGATTGTTTAAAGAGAAAATGCGTTTGGTTCCAGTTGGAGAAGCCTGGAAAGGTCTGTGTAGTGTTTTCAACGTAGCTGTTGGTGACACCGAGTTAAACCACAAATGAAGACCCTAGGGTTTTGTTCCAGCTTGTTTAATTGTCTTCATGAACATGTGGTGAAAACTGAAATGACAAAAATACGCTCTATCTCAACATGTAGAGACATATATACCCAAATTAAATGATTCAAGTTCGCTAAAATAACATTACAGGATAATCAACAATAATATCCAACTAAACAGTATAATCTGCCATATGATGTAACTTACGGCGTTCCTGCATGACAATCCAGAGTGGATGGCATCTGATAATATTTCCATGCTGCCTCTTGCATGTGAACCTATTTTCGAAGCAAAAAACGGAATACCGGAAGTACGTAGCCGGAACCGGAAGTAGAATTTACCGATAATGTATTTTTTATAAAAACTTATATAAAGCATGAATTGTTTGTCTAAACAACTCACAATCATTTTTAATTACACCAACATATTTTTAGAATTATTTATTTAACCTTATAAACTTGCTTATTTATAGAAATGTCTTAAGGACAACACAGATAATATATTGAGTTTGAACCAATTTAGTACTTTTACAAATTCAGTATGCATCATTTCCATTATCTGTTCTAAATCATCACCAGTGCAAAAGAATGTAGTGTCATCTGCAAATAATACACATTTCATTAACCCTGACACATTCACCAAGTCATTCACATATAGAAGAAATAACTTTGGTCAGTTTGTCAGTTCCATCAAGAAAAATACTGTTTGTACAACCCATTTCAGTATGAATTACAGTCCTATCAACTTTTGGTATGTTAGATGCAAGACTTGCGCCAACATTCACAAAATAGTTGTTAAATCCTTTAACAGTTTCTTCCTGATCATAGATTTCATTGTCATCCTTAAGAAAATATTGTGAAATACCAGACTTTGCTTTATTTTTCAAAACACTATTCATTATTCGCCATGTTGCTTTTATATCACTTTTATTTTTGTCTAATAAATCAATGTAATATTCTTTCTTTTGCTTTCATATAATCCATACCAGTTTGTTTTTATATTTTTTATATTTCTCTTCTGATTCTTTTGTTTGTAGTTTCAAGAAGCATGAATACAAGTGATTCTTTTTTTACAAGCATTTCTCAATCCTTTTGTCATCCATGGTTTGTCGACAATATTTGCCTTTGTATAATTGTTTTGCACACAATTCTTTTCATTCAATGCTCCTAAAATTTTCATGAAAACGTCATATGCTTTGTTTACATCGTCAACATACACATCCTCCTTTTGTTTTCCCAGATCATCTTTTAATTTATCCAAAGCTTTTTTTGATGTGTTTATTGTTTTTTCCTTGATTGTAACTGGTTTTATATTATATTGATCATTTTTATAAATCATGAAAACTGGTAAGTGATCATTTACATCGATTGTTAAGGTACCACCTATCACTTTCCCATCTGTTATATTTGTAAAAATGTTATCAATTATTGTAGCACTATGAGTTGTGATTCTGGTAGGATTCAACATCAGGGGGTACAAATTAAAACTGTGCATTGAATTTAAAAATGTACCAATATTATTTGAATCTTTTTTATTTCCCAGATCAATATTAAAGTCACTACACAAAATAACTGTTTTGTTACAACTCTCCATAAGGATGTTCGTAATTTTATCAGTGAATAGCTCTATGTTTGACTCAGGTGATCAATATACAAAACTAATTATTATGTTTTTTGAATTTTTATTTATTATTTCAGTTGTCATTATTTCCATAAAATTATCCATATTCAAAGACATTTTACTGATTATTTTACATTTTATTCCCTTGCGAACAAGTAGAGCAACTCCACCACCCATTTTATTGCTTCTATTCTTGTAGTAAAACTCATATCCCTCAATGTGAATATTATCAATATTTGAATCATTAAGCCATGTCTCTGAAAGTGCTATTATTGTGAAAGTCCTGTTTAGATAATCTGTTATTTTAAATATATTTGCATTTATACTTCTACTATTAAAATGGATAATAGAAAGGCCTCCTTTTGTTATATTAATGTTTTTAAATTGCTCTTCATTGAAATATTCAGAATCATTAATTACTGGGAAGAATTCTAAGTCGACCACGTCATCTAAACTGTAAACCTTAGTGTCAGGGTTTTCATATATTGTCATGTTTGTATATATCGTGTTTTCCATTATATAAGTAAAATATTTTTACCGAGTTGTTACAGTTTGCCGTTTATCCCCTCTTTAACTCATTTAAAATGTTCTAGATCTTTGAGTTCTTTCACCATTCTAGCCTGTGTTCTTTCCTTTATTTTGATCCATATGTTTCCATTCC
>NC_051432.1:28358068-28382156 GCF_001649575.2 Kryptolebias marmoratus
TATATATATATATATATATATATATATAGGAAGAAACAATGTTTCTTGTATTCTAAAAGAACATAGATCTATGTTTTTATTCTGTATATCACACTAATTCAATTAATGTAAACCTCTGAACGTCGACTGTTTCATTTTATATTTTTGTTGTTGTTGTTTTTTGGTAGCAAGTGTTATATTTAGCAACCTAAGTATATATTTGTAATATTCTGATCAACATAATGTGTTTAAAACCTTTGCTCTGCTGTATAATGGCTATAACTTTTAGGTCACTAAGTAACTTAGTACCTATAGTGTTTTCAACGTAGCTGTTGGTGACACCGAGTTAAACCACAAATGAAGACCCTAGGGTTTTGTTCCAGCTTGTTTAATTGTCTTCATGAACATGTGGTGAAAACTGAAATGACAAAAATACGCTCTATCTCAACATGTAGAGACATATATACCCAAATTAAATGATTCAAGTTCGCTAAAATAACATTACAGGATAATCAACAATAATATCCAACTAAACAGTATAATCTGCCATATGATGTAACTTACGGCGTTCCTGCATGACAATCCAGAGTGGATGGCATCTGATAATATTTCCATGCTGCCTCTTGCATGTGAACCTATTTTCGAAGCAAAAAACGGAATACCGGAAGTACGTAGCCGGAACCGGAAGTAGAATTTACCGATAATGTATTTTTTATAAAAACTTATATAAAGCATGAATTGTTTGTCTAAACAACTCACAATCATTTTTAATTACACCAACATATTTTTAGAATTATTCATCCAACCCCACAAACTTGCCCATCCATAGAAATGTCTTAAGGACAACACAGTCTGTATGTAGTTTCTAACAGTTTGAAACAGTTAACATGACTTTGTATTGTTCATGAAATTGTCTTTTTTATGTTTATTAGCTCGAAGCTGAGGATGTAGCACCAATCCAAGTTTGTAAATTAATATTAAAATGTTCCTTTAAATCAGGTTTTGTCATTGAAAAGCTTTTTGAAAGGTTGGGGACCTGCTGATGTTGTGTGAGACGTCCTGCTGGTTATCTCCTCTGCTACCTGCTCAGGTGAGGAGAGATTAAACGGCAAAGAGACAAGTTCAGAGCCTGACCTCTCTGTGAAACTAAAATCTGAACTTAGTCTGATGTTACAAACTGCAACGAAGGCGACAGGAAGGAGATTTAAAACTTTGTTTGTCCCCACATCCATCAGATTGTTAAATAAAGTCGTGTTTCTGTTCGTGTGGGAATGTGCAACATGTTTTCTTTTAGGACTTCCTGTTTGATCGTGGCGGCAGCTTTGGGCAGCAAACATCCACCTGTCCGTCTCACAGCTTCTGCAGGAAGATCAGCACACCTGAGCGTGATGCTGAGGCTCATACAAAAACCAGAACCTCATTCCATTCTGCAGCAGAAGAAAAAGTGAAACAGAAGAAAAATGAGTTCCTGATGAACTTCATTCTTCAAAGTTCTTCAGAGAAGCAGAAGAAGTTAATCTAATTCTGTCTGACAGCAGCCGATGATCCGTTCTTTTTTGTTTTTCAGGTTTTCAGCATCGGGTCGATCTCTGGATGAACTCATCATGATGTTTGAAGGAAGTTGTTTTCAGTTGGGTCTAAACTCAGCAGGTTCCTGCATGAAAGGCAGAGAAGGTCTGTCTCAGAGGGTGGGAGATGTTTGAGATGTTTGAGCTCCTGAAGGTGTTTCTGGTGTGAATCCTTCAGGATCCTCCCCGACATCCCATCATCTTCTGCCCCTGGCCTCTGGCTGCACTTGAACCTCTCTTTTAGGGCAGATTTAGCCCACTTTTCTTTGTGGAATTCCTCAGCTCCACCTGTCAGGCTCCGCCCCCTGCAGCAGGTGCATATAAGGTCCCTCCTCCAGGCTCCCGCTCGCCGCTGCAGACAGGTTTCATCATGGAGGATGCTGAACGTCGCCTGAGCTTTCACCTGGTGAGGATGTGCTCTCTGTACGCCGCCATCGTGACGCTGAAGCATCAGATCCAGGAGCGGCGCGAGAAGAAGAGATCAGATCAACGAAGCTGTTCTGGACAACGAGAGGCTCCGGTTGCAGATCGATAACGTCAGACTGGCAGGAGAAGACTTCAGGGTGAAGTAAGTTTAAGTTTTTATTCCAGAGGATCAACATGTTCTGTTCAGATCAGACTGAGACTTTCTCCTCACAGATGTGATAACGAGGAGGCCGAGCGCCGGGCGGTGGAGGCGGACATCATGGGTCTGCGTCCGGTTCTGGAGGAAATGACCGCGGCTGTGTTTGACCTGGAGCTGAGGGAGGTGTGCCTGAAGCAGGAGGTCGAGCTGATCACCAGGAAAAATATGAACTTCAAACAGTTTCAGAGCTGAACCGAGCTATGATGTCTGTAATTCCAGCATCAGATGTGAGTTATTTAAATACTTTAAAATGTTGGAGCTCTAAACCTGGTCCTGTTTGGACCCGGTCCCGTTTGGAGCCCTAAACCCTGATCTGTTCTTCTGTCCTCGGCAGGTGAAACGGTTCTGACTGAGGAGTCCGACGCAGAAATCACCACCTGAGGAAAGATAAATCAGAAAAAGGCCTTTATGTTTATAATTCTTTTATTTTACTCGTTATTTGTTCTGATTTATGATGAGAGAAGATCTGTGAAAACAGACTATAATTAAATATAAACGATAAATCAAATGTTCTTACTTTTAATCACAACATTAAATGTTAAAACTAATTTATTTGGTGTATCTGAAACTGTTTACTGGAATCTTTCCTAATAAAAAAGTTAATTTTGTTTGGATTTTATGAATCTGAGCAGATGTTGTGAGTTTCTCTGGTTTAATGTTTTAAATCTGTTAGTTTTAATGAGCTGTCAGTCAGAACAACAACCTGTGGATAAAATGTCACATTATATTCTCGTTAAATGCAGCTGTGTTTGACTTTTTACAGCTTAAACTTAATCTGTGTGATTCTGAACCTGAAACTGTGAAACACCTGTTCTGGAACTGCATCTCTACTGCCACCTTCTGGGAAGAAGTAACTCGGTATATCCAAAGGAAGGTTAACTGTGGTTTCCAGTTAAGATGGGATAATGTACTGTTTGGAGTCCATGACAGAAATGACAAAAAACAGAAGGAACTTTATATTATTAACCTAATAATAATCTTAGGTAAATACCACATACATAGATCTAAATTTTCACATACTATTCCCTCCTTTCTGGCATATCAAAAAGAATCTTAACAGTAAGCATCCTTGATTCCTACAACAAGAAAGCTATTAAAACTGTTAATCTTTGTTCCTCTTTTAATGTATTTATATGATTGAATGCCCCCCGCCCCCCNNNNTTGATATTATTATTTTCTTTATTTTTGGTTCAATGTTCATTAATAACTGACTTGTATTGACTTTTTTCCTTAAAAAAAACCCTCAACTTTAACAAACCGGAAAAGGTAGGTCCCAGTGGGAGACATGATAAATCGCTGATTGGACAACACCACTTTTGAACCGGAAGTTCGGGCTTTTGCTCTTTCAACGTTTCGGGGGGCGGGAAGACAGTCACAGCACCATGTATTGCCCAAACTGAAAGAGCTGGTTGAGCAGTCACCGGACTTTTGCAGTAATTGTGACAAGAGGCTTCAAGAAATGATTACCGATAACATTCATATTTTCAACAAACGCGCTAAAACCAGAAAAACTTCCGGTTCAAAACTGGTGTCGTCCAATCAGCGATTTCTCATGTCTCCCAGTGGGACCTACCTCTTCCGGTTTGTTAAAGTTGTTGCGTTTTTGTTGTTGTTTTTTTTTAAAGGAAAAAAGTCAATACAAGTCAGTTATTAATGAACATTGAACCAAAAATAAATCCCACTGGGACCTACCTCTTCCGGTTTGTTAATGTTATTGCGTTTGTTTTTTTGTTTGTGTGCTTCGTTAATGTTGTTGTGGTTTGCACTTCAGGGCCACCGTAATTTCCTGATTAAAACACTGTTTACACAGATTTACTTTATTTTTTAAACTCTTCTTTTCTTGTGTCTTTTGGCTTCATTGACTTTATTTACTGAATATTTTTCTTGTTTTCTTGTCTGTTTTGTTGCTGCCTCAGCATCTTCTCTGCTGGGAACCAAAAAGTTACATTTTATTTTATTTATCTTATTTTAATTTAAAGTGCAGTTTCTTTATTTGTCCACTAGATGTCAGTGTTTACATCAAGCTCAGCTTCTTTCTGAAACTGAACTCTTTATTTCCTTTTATTAATTAAATTTATTGTATTTTTGTTAAAATCGTTCTTCACGTTTTCCCTCCATAATTATGAGCTCATTTCTTTCTTTTCCTTAATTATATTTAATTAATTAAACTAAAGAAAACTTTTTTAAATAAACAAACAAAAAAAAAAGATTTTTAAAATCCACCTTGAAGGAAACAGGAAGCTGTTGTAACATGGGGGAATTATCCTGCCATAAATCAAGAGCACAAATATTCGATTTGCAAGCATGGTTTCATTTTCTTGCTTTCAAAACTTTTAAGGCTTGCACTCAAATCCTCTGCTCTTTTTCAAATATTCTCTTTTCTCTCTCAAATCTTTGTGTTTGCGCTTAGATTTCCTCCTCGTGCACCAAACTTCTCTCTCACTCATTGATTTTTTTCTGGCTGTTTCTCAATATGCGTACTTGTCTGTACTTGAATATCAGCCTCTAATCTGATTGGCTGAGAAAATGTCAGAACAGGGTTTTTTTTTAATTTAGAGAATTTTATTTGCAATAGAGCAGAACAACACATACATATGTACATAATGTCAAAGAAATTTAGCCAAGTGGAGCATAAGGATAGGAATAACAAAGATAAGAGAATGACAGTCACAATATTCTAGGAAAAAGAAAACTATTGTGACAACTGTGACAGATTTAAGACAGCAATTCGTCCACAATCCCAGGTTGGGAACAAGCCTGTATTGTCGTTTTCGCTTTTTGATTAGTTGAAGTTTTAATTGTAAGCAAGTATTGCCTAAATTCGATCAAAAAATCAGAGAAATTTGGTTTTCTTTTCAAAAAGTTGCATTTGTGGATGTGAAATTTAGCTTTAATAATTAATACATTGATAAAGAATTCAACTCAATTCAAATTCAAAAATTCTTTATTTATCCCAAAAGGAAATTAAATGTTGTTGTAGCTCATAATCCTGGTTTCGTTAAAGAGTTGATGACTGTGGGCAGGAAGGGTCTCTTGTAGTGGTCTGTCCCGATGTGTCCTCTGTCCTGGTGTCCTCAAAGAGTCCCACCAGGTGAGCCTCGCTGCAGAACCATGATGGCCGAGCTCTGGAAACAGGTCGGTCTTGAAGACCTGGGTGATCTTCCAGACCAGGCGCTGGGAGGGCAACTTCCAGATGAGCAGCTTGATGGACTTCTGATAGTGGTGGATCTCCCTGAGAGCCACGGTACCGGGCCTGCTTCTTCAGTCCACCAGTGGCCGGCGTGTTCCTGCAGGCAGCTTCGGTGGCGAGCTGCTTCCTGGGAGCTTTACCTCCGGTGGATTTATGGGCGGTCTGCTTGGTTCTGGCCATGACTGGACTTCAGGGTTCTTCACGTTTAACACTGAAGAGTAAAGATGTTAATTAACTCCTCCTGATTGTGGAAAAGAAAAAAAAAGCCACCTTGTTGTTATGGTTACGCATCATAACAAAAAGTCCAAAAGTTAAAAGGTTTCAGTAAAAATCCTTCCAGCTGCACAGCATCTGACACCAAAGGAAATAATCATCCAAAAAAAGTGATTTACAAGTAGAAAAAGGAGGAATTAAAAATTTCAAAAGGAATATCTCAGAATGAGTAACAGAGCTACTCCAACATGCAGCCACCTTGAGCGGCACAATTCTAGAATAGAAAAAGAAAACCTTCGGATTCATTTTGCCACATTGTTAAAAACCAAACAGGACATGTTCCCAACACAACTAAAAATTTGCTGATATTTTTGATTCAACATAGTTAAAAAAGTTGCTAGAAGTCTTTAGAATGAGGGCACATCCAAAACAAATAAGTGATGGACTCAGGGCAGAGGTCACAAAAAGTACAGTTTACAGTAATGTTAGAGTTGAACTTCCTTAGGTGGTCTTTAGCCGGGTAGATCCTGTGAATGAGTTTGAAGGACACTTCTTTTACCTTGTTAGTGAGAAGAAAGTGATTTGGGAGCAACCAGTTAAATTTCCAAGATATATTAACTTGAAAGCGATTCCTAAATGCTACAACAGCAGGAATAGAAGTCATCTCCTTCTGAAACAGGGATCTTATTGACTTATTATTTTTGCGAAGAAGAGGGTTAAAAAATATTTTCCCAGTAGGAGAATATAAGGGGGTGACAGTTGGAAACTGATGATAACTGAGTCATATCCTCTGTTGAAATAATATATAATAAGTAATCATTGCTATAATTTAGTTAGAATGTTATAAAACAGTAGAAAATTGTGTATTGGACTGTAATTCTTTTTTTTCTTTAGAAAAACAAACAATCCAAATTAACTTTTGCTATTCATTTTGAATAGATTGGGGAAGGAAAACACTCCAGGCCTTATAGAACTGCTATTTTGTAAAATGTTGTACTTGGTGATCTAATCTTATTTTTGTTACAACTGCAGGTGTTGTTGACTGGAGGAAATATTCCGAAGAATTTCAGGCTCAGCATAGAACGCTGTGGAATTTAAAGACTGGTGCAGGTTCTTATGGGGCAGCAGCAAAAGAGGACAGCTGAGGGGCTTCTACAGTGAAACCATTGCTTTCGGGGTACTGCACCCATTTTTGTGCCACGGATGCAGGGTTAGTAGTCTAGTTTTTCTACTGTGATGCCCACCCTCACTCCCCAATACATTTCTCACATTATTCAACAACCAAAATGGATTTTGTTTTTAATGTAATGGCTAGGTATTAAAAAACAAACATTTAGCCCTCCCCACTAACCATTTGTATTGCTGTTATTTTGTAATGTAACCGTAGGTTTCTGTGTTAAGAGAGGCGGAAGAAGAAGACAGAGACGACGCCAACCCTAACCCTAACCCTAACCATATAAGTCATTGTGCCTGCCATATCTACGCTTGTATTCTGATACCATGGACCAATCAGATGCAGTTCCTTAGTAACGCCTTGTTTTTTGTTTGTCCAATCAGGTGTAGTTCTTTAGTAACGCCTTATTTGTTTCGTCCAATCAGATGTAGTTCTTGAGATACGCCTTTCTTTGGGAACGCTGGTCTGCAGACAAACGGTTATATAAAGCGCGTTGTTTGTGCTGCGCATGCGCACTTCATTTCGCTGCTGATCACATTCGAAAGAGCACCACTGTGGAGGAGCAGCGTTTTCTACTCTTGAATTTTTTTTTGAACTTTAAACAGAGGTTGTGGATTCGAAATACTTTTGATAAAACATGTTTTCTTTTAATCCTGTCCGCCTCTGGTGCCGCTCTGGGACAGTTTTTGGTGGATTATTGCCTGTAAAGATGTTGAAACGAAGAGGAAAAACCAGGCCGCTCCCGTTTGTGTTCCTGTTTGTTTTACTTCGACTTTTGGTCGGTTTTTTTAAATTTATTTTTTGGGAAAACTTCGAGTTTTCGATTAAGTTCGAGGAGTGTAGACTCCATGTAGGTGTTTCTAGGTGATTCTCGACATTATTATTGTGAATTTAGAAGGTGAAACGTTGTTACAACATGGCAGCGGACAACCAAATGTGTATGTGACGTCATCCCTCGCTTTTGTGGATTTCTACAATTCCAACAAGACCTTTCATACCTGTTCGTACCGTCAAACTGTCAAGGTAATTGTAAGGTAAGTTTAAAGATTTGCTTTAACTTGGATTAGATTAATAGTTTATCTTTTAGTTTTTTTTTTCTGTCTGAGCAAAATGAACCAAAAAGTTTGAACAAACTAAATAAATTTGGCATGATCGGATAGAGATGGAAAATACATTTAATTTAACACTAAGATCATCCTGACAGGAACACAAACTATAAGACTTGTATAAGGAATTTCTAAGTTAACAAAAAGAGGTAACAAAACCATTAGCATCGTTAGCAACAATAGCACCATGGTTGCTACCTCTACATGATATCTACTTGTCAAACGAGTTTATAAGACATACATTTAAAATAAATTGTGATAACTGCTATATTTGTAATGAACTCAGAACAACAGAACACCTTTTCTTTTTCTGTCAATCTATCAAAAAGTTATGGGAATCTCTGCACAACTTCCTGACCAGTAAATCCATAAACATAGTCCCTTTCTCATCACAAACAGTTTTATATGGATTTATATCTGATAATAAAAGGATTGAATATCTTATTAATAACATTATTATAATTTTAAAATTCTATGTACATAAATGCATATATGGAAAGTCTAAGCCGTTATCATCTATATTTAAACAGGAACTCTATCTTCTGAATCTTTCTTTGGACAAATTTGAAAAAACACAAGAAGCCACATTGTCAGGGGCTTTCACAGTGCCAACGACTTTTATTTTTGTTAGTGTAAAGTCACATTAGCCATCAATGCTGTGCAATAATACACCCGTTGAATGCCTTTCCTTAGACGTAGACACAGCCAACTCAAATTAATTCAGATTTTTTTATTGATATAGCACCAATTCACAACAAAACAAAATGCATAGAGTCATTGACTTACAGTAATGACAGTTGGGAAAAAACTCCCTTTTAACAGGAAGAAACCTCCAGCTGAACCTGGCTCAGAGGCAGCACCCATCTGCCACGGCCAACGAGGGGTTAAAGACGTAACGTGCGCAGAAAAAAAAGAAACTAATGCAATCTGTAGTCCACAGGTGTTCTTAACAAGATCCTTAAAAAAACGGTACGTCTTCAATATTACATGGATTTATATTTACATTCAGAAAATCACAAAATGGGAGGACTTGTTGCTAAAAGACGTCTGTTTTGCTTTACAACTTATGGTAAGCAAGAGAAATGACACTCAATTTTTTTTAAATTCAGAAGTATATATTCAGAGAATATCCACTTTCAGTAAACATTACTGCTATAGCTGCATGCCAGCAGTTTGATTCTTGTATGCTTATATATGAGGGAGATGTGTCACAAGTCAATCTGGTCGTGTGAACGACTGTTCTTTGTGCAAGATTCTTTGCTCTGAATGCTTTTCTGTGAATATCAATTCTTTGCCACGTCATTGTAGCCCGCGAAAACAGAAATTTATTCGCCAGATATGATGTCTGATTAACTTTTTGCGAACAGTTTTGTTACGTTAGCAACATTTTCATCAGGCATAAACACAGCCACCTATGCTTTAGATCTGCGGTGCTCATATTTCAACCAGGTATTCTATAACACCGGTGTTACGTCACGACTGTTACAGGCCCGGAGCAGAACCTTTGGAGCTCGTTACCTGCAGACGAGCCGAAATAGACGTATTAGGTAACACGACGTAACCCGGAATAAAAAGCTGTCGGAAGTCCGCTACAGCTGCCACTGACACGATTTGAGCTCGTCCCTGCTGGGAATTTATTGGGTAAATAAATTAACTCAACTTTAAATTAACTTTTTACTTCCCTTATTAAACTCGGTAGTTGGTTTTGGTGGACTCGATCGCTGATCTGACGCTCGCGCGACTCTTTTTACAGAGAGGATGTAGCTAGCTCAGAGCCACCATCCTGCATGTTTTCCTTGTTTCTCTGCTCCAACACACCTGATTCAGAGGTTAAATCACCTCTTCATGTCCTACAGAAGCCTGTTAATCACCCATTGAGTCAAATCAGGTGTGTTTGAGCAGAGAAACAAGTAAAGCATGCAGGATGGTGGCTCTGAGGACCAGGATTAGCCACCCCTGAGCTAGCTAAAGCTATGGTAATACTTTGACAAATAATAAACTCCAGATGCAAAGCTTGAATACCATTTAACTTTATGCGCTAAATTAAACACCATCTTTTGCATTTAGAGATGATTATAACTCGGGTTAAACATGAGTTGAACATATAGGATGGTGTTAACCTGTCCTGTTTGTTGAACATAAATAAAATCATGTTTGTGTTTTTGTATAAGATTTAAATCTGTGTTTGTGCATTGTAGATATAATTAGTTCATGTCATACTAATAAGTGCTTTATCTAGGTGAAGAACCCCTTAGTAGTACACTATCCTTACCCTACAAACTTTATTAACTAAATTTACTGTAGATTTAAGGTCTGGGTCTTTAATCAAAGCTTAGATTAAATTAAAAGCCTTGAATGAATCCATATTACTACCACACTGAATTTTAGCTCAGTATCTGAAACTGACTGAGTTGCAGGCATTTTTGTTTCCTCAGATCACTTGGCTGTGGCAGCCATCTTCAATCACAGAGGTACATCCAGTGATTATTTCCTGAAAGTGTCCTTATAGTCTATCCAGTTGATTGTGAGATATTTTGCTAACTCTACAGCCAACATGCAGCCACAGAAGAGGGCAAAAACATTATCTCCCTTGGTGGCAACAGTGAGAATTTCACTTTTTCTTTTTCAGGTTTGGATAAGGACGGAAAAAGAATCAAACAGTTAATTAAACTGATTTTAATGAAACTCAGAAAGTAGGACTTGGAGACAACCCAATTCAAGATGGCCGCCACAGCTAATAAACATCAGCCAACACAAAATTCAGTCAAAAAACATCAGTTAATGACTAACAAATAATTCAGATTGTATTCCTGTGAAGATTAAATCTGACTGAGATGAATTTTATTGTTTTAGTGTCGTCACATGACGGAACAGAGGGATTTAAATGTGATAATCAGTTCTTATTTCACACTTTACCTTTTTGTCCCTACAGAAACATAAAATGCCGTTCTGGAAAAATTGTTTAAGCATTTTTGCGGTGCTTAGTTTTGCCGTAAAGGTGAACAGCACGGTGAGTACTGGTCCACAACTGATTGCACAGAGAAGTGTTGGTTCTTTGTTGCTTTCTGTAAAAAGTTTTATCTCTGTTCCTTATATCTGAAATATGATCTCCAGATTGGCAGAGTTCAGATTTATTGTAATTCAGTTTGTCCTTCATGAATCTCATCAGAATAAAATCTCTGGGCTCTTTTCTCTCTGCAGATGAATGTTAGCTGCTACAGGTCTGATGATCCAGGGGCTCAGAATGCCACCCAGCTCATCAACATTACAGAGACTGAGGGTCACCTCTGGACCAGAAAGAATCTGACGACTCTGCCTCTCTGTTCATCCTCATTTTCCTCTGCCTCCAAATATGATGTCTGCTCAACTAAGAAGTCTGTCTACGTGGCGGGTCCTGACCTGACGGAGGAAGCAGACCTGAGGTTGGAAGGAGATGGAGTTTCCTTCGAGCTAAAAAAGAGCAGTAAGAAGATCTGAGCAACGTCTCCTCACTGATATCTGATCAAGAGGATCACATAAATACATTTTAGCACATTGGAGTTCTTCTGGTAACTAACCCTGATCCGTTCTCTGTTACAGACTGCCCAGCACTCCCCACAATACCCCCCACACCAACCCCTGGTGGTAAGTTTCAGTCAGTTTCCTTCAGTTTTCTTTTAGAACTAAAAACAGATTCGAGGGCAGCATTGTAGAGTCTGACAGCAGTGGGTAAGAAAGAACTGCGAGAGCTTTCCTTCTGACACTTGGGCTGCAGGAGTCCACAGGAGGAGCTCCTTTTATAAATCCAAACAAGTTTAAATCAAGGGAATTCAGCTGTTTGTTGTCATGAAGCCTAACCCTGCCCACAGTCACGTCTTTGTGTCTCCTGTTGGACAGATGACCAATCAGGACCATCGGGAGCTCCTGTAACCATCATCTTCATTTTAATTGGACCCGCTGTCATTGGAATCTTCATTGGACTCATCATCAAGTGTCAAAGAGCCCAACCAGTAAGTGTTTGAAGAGTTTGTGGTGTGGTAACATAAAATCAGTACATGTGTTGAATCTTTTCACTCCCTGAAAATCTTTACTCAGCTGGTATTGAGAACTTCTGTACATTTTGTCTTTGATGGATCATCAGACTGAGAGGATCTGACTCAGCTGTTTTCAGGCCATGTTAGAAGTTTGTGTTATTGTTGTCAGACCATTGCCTGCAGCTTTAATGATCACACTGCAAGCAGGAGCTACTCAGACACCAATTCAGCTCAAACACACACTTTAATATTTGATCCACAGATAAAATATACTGTGTGTGGACAAACAGTGACTGGATTAATGTGCTTCTGGTGTTTCAGAATGAGGACAACGGAGTGGTGTGAGGAGCTGAGAACAGGACAGCTAATGGACCGCTCCCTGAGACAGAGACCAGGAACGAGACAAGGATCTGAGGGTTTTGGGTTTTTTGTATTGTGTTTGTTTCTTTAATTCTGGTATTTGGTTTCTGTATTTAGCTTTGTCAGTTGGTGTCCCCTGTCATTGGCCCAGTCCCAATACTCGCACTCCCACCCTCGTGTCCTTCAAATGTGCGCTCATGCTGAAGGGGTTGAGTGCGTCCCAATTCTCCAGAGTGCTCTTTATCTTTATTGACAATGAAAGAGTTTTGAATTAAACAGCAGAAATATGGCGGTGGTGACAGAGAAAGCTGCGTCTGTTACAAAAAAAGCAGTTTTTAAATGTAAAGTATTGAAATAATTCTTGTTTCACTCTGCTGTACAGGTGTGAATACAATCAACAAGTCAGAACAAAACATCAGAACAGCCAAATATCTCCTGCAAAAATACCTAAACTGTACTTTTTAAATTGTACTGGCACCTTTTTAAAATACCAAAACAGAGGCACAAGTTGATGACGTAACCCGTACTGTCCCAGTTCTCCAACGTCTGCCTGTAACCTGCACACATGAACCCTTCTGTGTGCTTCGACTGACAACACGCTTCATAGACGGGCGTAGGCTGGAGGGCGAGGATTGGGACCGGGCCTGACTCTCTTCTCCTCAGTCTCTTGTTTTCCTGCCTCACCCATCTCCACCTGCTCCTCGTTATCACTCACCTGTGCCAACTTCACCTAATGACCCTCTGCCTTTAAAACCTGGTGATCTCCTCCACTCTCACCGGTTTGTTTGTCTGTCTCCCCTGCTGTCTGGTTCCGCTCACGTCTGTTCATCATTTTCTGAAGATGAGTCTGCACACTGGGTTTGCCTCCTTCTCCACCACACCTGACAATGGGGTAGAGAGGATCTGTCCAATGTGCCACATTAATGCTGAAAGCCAGCTTTAAAAAAATCCTCATTCTGTCAGTGTGTGGGACACTTTTATAATTTAATGTTTCATTCCACTTTAGCTGCATTCACTGTGGTCCTAAAACCAGCATTTGTCTTGATGTCCTGGCGTGATTGTGTGTTTGGAGGTTGGATCTTCAACACTCTGAATAACTGGACATCAGTTAAAACCATCTCTGTTCAGATTATAGCTGCTTTTTACAATCAAGATTTAGGAATTCAAATTTTTATGCACTTTTTTACTCTTACTGACACCATTTCTGTCTTAATGATACTTTATAATAAAGTACATGTAAAAAAACCTTTTAAAGTAACAAGTCTTTATATTATCGCATTGTATATTCATTTTTGTAGCTGCAAATTAACCTTTTAAATAAAGTATATTCATATTTTAAATGTTGAAGTTTATTTCTATTAACTTTTTTCAGTTCACACACTTCAAAAAAATAAAGGGAACACTGAAATAACACATCCTAGATCCAAATGAAGGAAATATTCTCATTGAATACTTTGTTCTGTGCAAAGTTGAATGTGCTGACAACAAAATCACAAAAACCATCAATGGAAATCAAATTTATGAACTAATGGAGGCCTGGATTTGGAGTCACGCACAAAATTAAGGTGGAAAAACAGACTACAGGCTGATCCAACTTTGATGTAATGTCCTTAAAACACGTCAAAATGAGGCTCAGTATTGTGTGTGTCCTCCATGTGCCTGTATGACCTCCCTACAACACCTGGGCATGCTCCTGATGAGGTGGCAGATGGTCTCCTGTGGGATCTCCTCCCAGACCTGGACTAAAGCATCCACCAACTCCTGGACAGTCTGTGGTGCAACGTGACGTTGGTGGATGGAGCGAGACATGATGTCCCAGATGTGCTCAATCGAATTCAGGTCTGGGGAACGAGCGAGCCAGTCCATAGCTTCAATGTCTTCATCTGCAGGAACTGCTGACACTCCAGCCACAGGAGGTCTAGTATTGTCCTGCATGAGGAGGAACCCAGGGCCAACCGCACCAGCATATGATCTCACATGGGGTCATGCTAACTCTGGCGAGCACATGGAGGGCTGTGCCCTCCAAAGAAATGCCACCCCACACCATTCCTGACCCACTGCCAAACCAGTCATGCTGAAGGATGTTGCAGGCAGCAGACGGCTCTCCACGACATCTCCAGACTCTGTCACATGTGCTCAGTGTGAACCTGCTTTCATCAGTGAAGAGCTCAGGGCACCAGTGGTGAATTTGCCAATCCTGGTGTTCTCCGACAAATGCCAAGCGTCCTGCACGGTGTTGGGCTGTGAGCACAACCCCCATCTGTGGACGTCAGGCCCTCAAACCATCCTCATGGAGTCAGTTTCTAACTGTTTGTGCAGACACATGCACATTTGTGGCCTGCTGGAGGTCATTTTGCAGGGCTCCGGCAGTGCTCCTCCGGTTCCTCCTTACACAAAGGCGGAGGAAGCGGTCCTGCTGCTGGGTTGTTGCCCTCCTACGGCCTCCTCCACGTCTCCTGGTAACTCCTCCAGCCTCTGGACACTATGCTGACAGACACAGCAAACCTTGCCACAGCTCACATTGATGTGCCATCCTGGATGAGCTGCACTACCTGAGCCACTTGTGTGGGTTGTAGAGTCCGTCTCAGGCTACCACGAGTGTGAAAGCACCACCAACATTCAAAGAGACCAAAACATCAGCCAGAAAGCATACGTACAGAAAAGTGGTCTGTAATCCCATCTGCAGATCCACTCCTTTATTGAGTGTCTTGCTAATTGCCAATAATTTCCACCTGTTGTCTATTCCATTTGCACAACAGAATGTGAAATTGATTGCCAATCAGTGCTGCTTCCTAAGTGGACAGTTTGCTTTCACAGAAGTTTGAGTTATATTGTGTTGTTTAAGTGTTCCCTTTATTTTTTGAGCAGTGTGTATATATATATATATATTTGCCAACATCACTACCTTAGTTTTATAGTTTTTAGAATTTCTTCACTGAAGTTTTTCCACCATTTAACTTTGACCTTTGACTGGATCAGCGCCACAATTTAAAGGTGAAATGAAATAAAATAAGGAGTTTTTATGTTTTTCTTTTTCTTTTAGTTAAACACCTTTATAAACCCTCCAGTGTCCATTTCTCTGGTTTCAAACATTAGGGACTTGTTTTTAAGAGTTTCTGTGGGCTGATTGTGGGCGGAGTTACCTCCTTGGTTGGTGACGTAGAAGATTTCACCTCAGACTGGCGCCGGTCAGATGGCGGAAGGAGGCCGGTGCCGGTCTGACAGGTGGGAGGTCAACGAGGGGAGTATGTATTTATGTCTATGCTTACGGTGAAACACAACCGAGGTAACTCACTGAAAATATTCTCCTTCAATTCCACGAAGCTGAAGTTGGTTTCCGATTCAGAAAATGGCTAAAGGGCGATTCCAGCTAATTTTTCCCTCCCTTCAGCATCTTTAATCTCCTCGAGTTAAAAAACTACAACACCTAGACACTTCAAACCTGGAGCAGATTATTCTGCACTGATTGCAGAACATTTAAAACCAAGTGTGTGATCTGTGAAACCTTCATCTGATTCCTGAAACCTCAATAAAGGGCCACTTCAGCACTNACTTTTTTTGCATCCTGGTCCAGCTCCAAAACTACAACACCTCACTGGTGTTTGATAAAAAGGTGAAATCTCTGCTAAAATCTTGTGTTTTGAATCAACATTCATATAAACTAATTCATGTCATTTCAGTGAGTCATCATGGTTGTGCCATGAGTCCTCTGTTGCTTCAGATGAGGCTGATCCCCATGGATTTACAAACACACACAAATACATGTCATATACACATTCAAGTCACTTGTTTTAAATAAATGCTTCTATTTTAATTTAGTTTGGGTCTTCATTGTAACTGATGTGCAGGGGGAGAATGACTGGTTGACCTCAGGATGTTTTAAAGTCTGGATACGGCCCTGTTGGTGTTTAATTTCAGTTTAGAGTGGACAAGATAAAGATTATTTGTCAAGGACCTCCGAGTTGGCTGGCGGCCACTGGGTAACTTTTTGTTAAAGCACATGTCACCTGTCACTCGGTGGAGTATCTGAAGCATTTGTTTCGTTTCTGTAGTCTCAAAGAAGCCCTGCCAGTGTCGTCGCTTCGGAGCTGCAGTGAAAACTCGCCCAGTCAGCGACGGTACCGGAGTTCGACACAAGAGGGCGCCATGTACCAAGCTCACCGCTCTCAAGCAGCTGTTGCACTTAACACAGCTGATTATTTTCGCATAATCTGGCCTTTCACAAGCTTTACAGGCTCTCTGAGACTCCAAGGCAGGATCGTGTCTTCTTGTCAGCAGTTCAGGCAACAAACTTGAGATAAAAAAGGTTTGAATCTTTTGCAGAAATTCTTGGTTGTTGATGACATGCTGCAGAATGAGCTGCTCCTTTGACCATAACATAAAATCGCAATAATTGACATTACAGACAAACATGTGGGGTTGTGTCTGATGGTAGTATGGATGTGATTCTTTTAAAGTGAAAGATTTGTCCAAACAAAACTGACTGTCTTCTGTACATCCCTGAAGGTTGTGACGGTATTTGTACGGACACTTTATTTCCACCACACCTTTGCCACAGCAGCAGTTAACTATGCCATCTGGTGATGAGCCAAGGTGTGGCTCAGAAGGAAGCACCACTAAGCTACATGAATTTACACAGAAATCTTCATGACTTTTTCCCATAAAATCTGTGTAAGCCTGTCGTTTCTACTTTAATTTCTACTTTTTTCTTCATATCTTTAGACAAACATTTAAATATATATATATATATATATAATTTTTTTTTTTAAGGAAATGACAGAAATCAGTTCTGTATGAAACTAAAATATGGAATCTTTGGAAAATAAAATCTTTTTGTTTGAAATGATTGAAGGTTTGAGTAAAAAACTCATTTATTTCTTTAGATTCAGATTTATTTCAGAATGATCTGCTGGAAAAATGAAAAATGAAGCTTTTATTTTCACAAACAGGAAGAAATAAAATAAAAATAAAATTTTTCCACTTATTGTTTACCTGATATTGAATTATGACTGAAGTCAGATTAATTCAGAAATAAAATGTTTATCTGATAATTAAATGTTCTTCTGCTGGTCCAACACGACTCGGTTCTTTTGGGTCCAGTCACGACCCAAATGATGACAAAGTCCTGCAGCACGGGCAGGTGACGTCACCGCGGTACGGCCACCTCCTCGGTGACGTCAACTGACGGAAGCAGCAGCTGTCCCGGGTTGACGCCCTCTGCTGGACGGCCGCAGACACGCGCCCGGCATGACGTCATCCGAGGTTCGGTTCGGTTCGGTTCGGCTGGTTGGAGCCTGGGAGGAAGCACTGAGGTCGGCTGTAAACAAACAAACAAACAAACAACAGATCAGATGTTTTCTGCAGAAACTTTTTATTTGATTCAACATTTAGATCAGATTATTTCAGTAAAGGGACAGTTCAGGTTTTTTAAAGTGTGGTTTTGTGGAACAGCTGTAAAGAACTAATATCTTAAAGCTGCCATGTTTTCAAGGTCCAACAGGAGGACAGGGAGGACAGGGAGGACAGCGGCGCCACAGGAAAGAACTGGACCACACCAGTAGAGTTTATTTAATTTAATTAGTTAATTAAATCAGTTTAATCTGAGCGGATTCAGCTCGTAAAAAACATCAAAGGTTATGTTAATAACTGACTAGAATAAAATAAACATTTCTGTGGAGCTTTATGAGACAGAATTTCTATGTTTTAAGATCCATTTGGAGGGACAAAACTATCTGCAGCAGGTAAGATATTAACTGTTAGAGAACAGCTTTAAGTTTTCAGGCTTTTATTTTGACTAAAAACAGATATAAGCCTGACAGCTGGTGGGACTGAGGAGCCAACATTTAGTTTAGAGAAACGGAATAAAGTGATTTAACCACCATCATATAAACTTAAACTCAAAGCAAAAATATCACAAAAATGTAAATATATCAAATAAGAACCCAAATTAATCCAGTGAGAACCACGAGAGACTTTAAACAGTTTTAAAGGAACTGAAAAGATCTTAATGTTCTTTATTAGGAAAACATTTAAAGTTAAAATCAGAAGTCATATAATAATCTCCTGAAATGTTTGATCAGTGAAGAGAATAATAAACTCGGAGCTGCTCTCATTAACTCGCTCTAATTGAGCCAATAAAACCGGAAGTATCGCGAGAGGAGGCGGGATCTGCGGCTCCGTGCGTGATTCGTGTAATTATGAACAGGGAGGTGTGACTGCTCCGAGGATGCGCGCGCGCGTCACGCTCCGAGCCTTCATGTGATGATGATGATGATGATGATGATGGTGAGGAGCTCCCAGCTGCTCCTCCGCAGAAACCCCGACAGGAAGGAGGGCTGCACCCGAACCCACTGAGGGCTCCGCCGGTACCGCATCCACACCCACCCAGCAGAACCGGAGCCGAGCGAACCGCGGGGACATGGGCTCCCCGTGAGGAGAGGGGAGGTCCGGGAGGAGGCGGGCGAACATGTCGTGAGCCGAGCTCCAGCCGGGAAACCTGTCAGCCGAAACGACACGCCGCGGAGGAGGAGGAGGAGGAGGAGGAGGAGGGGTGGTGGTCGAGAAGATGTCCGCCTCGGTCGGGCCCCAGGGCGGCCCGCGCCCGCCCGCCGCGCCGCCGTCCATGCCGGGCCTGCCGGACCTGAGCCACCTGACCGAGGAGGAGCGCGAGATCATCATGGCCGTGATGGCTCGGCAGAAGGAGGAGGAGGAGAAGGAGCAGGCCATGCTGAAGTAAGAACCTCACAGCACCTCCCCGAGCCGGCAGCAGAACCGGAGCTGCTGCTGCTGGGCTCAGCAGAACCGGGGCTGCTTCAGGGAATCAGAACCTGATGTGGTGAAGTTGTTCTGGAAGCGGGTCAGACAGGTGCAGGGCTGAGGACAGGGTGTGACACCGCTGCCGGGGGGTTCGGTCCAGCATGTGTGTGTGTGTGTGTAAAATAAAAACCCGGTTCTATGTTGTTAAAAAGACCAACAGCAGCATCGGAACCGTCCGTCAGAACCTGGTTCTTGAGGCTGGCGGAGCGGCTCTTCCACCGTTTCTGCTCCCCTCGGTGAGACAGGAGGGTGGGGTGTGGTTGGCAGACTCAGCAGGCCCGAATCGGACCCGAACCGGACCCGAACCGGACCGGGAGGGTAGAACACTCAGAATCCGAGCTGGTGCCGATGGAGCATGTCGGGAAAAGGCCCGCCGCGGGCTTCACTGTCAGGGCTGAGCACCGCCCGGGCAGTATGGGTGCAGAGGGTGCTGCAGCACCCCCTGATGAACCACAGGACATTAAACAGATGGTTAAAGAGTTACTGAAAAACAAACAAACAAACAAACAATAGAAGGTTTGTTTGATGAATATTTATTTGTTTACTGATCGTCTGGTTCTGTGAAAGCAGCTGCTGAACGTCCTCAGATCGTCTTCAGGAGACAAGAAGTCCTCAGATTGTCTTTAGGAGACAAGCTGTCCTCAGATCGTCTTCAGGAGACAAGCTGTCCTCAGATCGTCTTCAGGAGACAGGACGGAGCGATCAGAGGGACGTTTTGTGGTTGAAATGACAGAAAAAGTGAGCAGAGCAGCGTTAGTTCACCGTCGCAGCTTCATAAAAAACATTTTAACGTTTGATATCGAAACATAACACATCCTGGGACTTATAGGTAACATTCAGGGTACTTATGGGGTAATGTACACAATACTTACTGGGTACTCTGTATATTACTCAGTAAGTACTGTTTGGTACCTCTGGGTTATGTTTTGCTGCCTCATGTTCTTATTTAGATCATATTTTGTGCTCCCAGAATGCATTCGTTGCATATTTTTAGTATTTTCATATTAGGGTCGTACAGATTCTGTCAGTCAGATTCATGGGTTCTGACAGCTGTGGGACTGGGTCTGCTCAGGCCCGTGTCCTGGTCTCAGTCTCAACCGGATCTGCTGCTTCCTGCAGGTTCTGTCCGGTTCTGCGGCTCCGTTTCCTGAGCGCAGCCTGAAGGGAGGCTCGCCGAGGCCCCCGGAGAGGAAGGGCTGGATGTAAATTATTATCATTAACAGGACCAGAACCCCGCGGACACAGACCCGATGCAGGTTTTCTGAAATATGCTGAGGTTTTCAGGTTATCATCCAGGAACCAAACTGGAGCAATGCTCTGCTTTTATTTTACAGACCTTTTTATCAGTAAAAGCAAGACTTGAGCTCGTTTTTGGCAACAATAAGCACTTTTTTTTGTTTGATTGTAAGAATTGCTCACAGCAACATTTTTAGGCTTTCAGGTGTGAGGATGGGGCGGGCCACCATCAGCAGCTTGATCCGGAAATAAACCTGTGAGGAAAAACTAAACTTACTTTTCGTGATTTGGCTTCGTTCTCATGGTGAATTTATCTTTGAGGAGATAAATCAGCTGTTCCTAAAAAAGTTCCTGAACCTCCTCCAGCAGCAGAACTCTCAGTGGGTTCCTGGTTGTGGAGGAGTTGTGGCCCACTCTTCTTTCCAGCGTTGCTTCAGCTCATTGGTTCCTGTTTGTNTCTCTCATGGTTGTGGAGGAGTTGTGGCCCACTCTTCTTTCCAGCGTTGCTTCAGCTCTCTGAGGTTCTGGTTCTGGTTCTGGACAGATGGCCTCACATCTGACTCCAGAATCAGCCCAAACCATCAGCCCTCCACCGCCGTGCTGACAGCTGCAGTGCATTCTGGGTAAACATCTGTCCTCTGGTTCTGGTTCTGCTCCAGAAGTCTTCTGGTTCCTTCAAGTCGAGCTGCCATGTTGTTTTTAGAGAGAAGAGGCTTTAACCTTTGACCTTTGACCTGCTGACTGAGGCCTGTAGAGTCTGAGATGGAGCTCGTTGCACGGTCTGACCTTCAGGGTGAATCTGGTTTGATTGGCAGCTGTCTGAAATGTCTCCTCTTGTGAATAATCTTTGTCTCTGATGGACTCCAGATAGCTTGGAGATGACCTTTGACCTTCATCAACTCGCTGCTGAAAGTGTTAAAAATGTCGGAGCTGATTGGAAATAAAAAAAACACAAAACTGTCAAAGGAAGAAAAATACAGAAAAGAGTTAGAATAAGTTAGAATAACTCGTGTTCCTTTGTTTAAACTTTCTTTTCATGACTCGGTTGTATATTTGAGTTATTTCTAGTAATACACGTGTGCAGCATCCTTCGGGAAACGTTACCATGGTTTCAGCTGCCGGCTGAGAGCCGAGCAGCTGACGGTCACAACGTCAACTCTTCCAGCTGATGTCAGACATGATGAGAAAGAAACACCTGGTCCAGAACTAAACTCACTCACTGGAAGCTTTTTGACTTTGAATATCTGGAAGTAATGTGTGAAATCTTTATTCAGCAGGTGAAGAAACTGCTGGTATTTACAGATAAATCTGATAGGTGTGTTTTAGGCTCCATGGTGTCTTCACTGAACCGGTTTTTGGACATCGGAGACGCAGTGTGGTTTGCTTTTTGACACCAGATGGATAGAAGAAGACAGGGACGCTGGGCACAGATGGAGGGAGAAGCAGAGAGGATTTAGAGGGTTTTTTTTAGGATTCGGGTGGTGTGAAGAATAAGATGAGCTTCTGGAAGAGGTCCTACACAAACGATCCGTGACGCTGCGTCGAGGGCGTCCTTCCTGTTGGGTTTCTGAGACAGTGAGACGCTTGCAGAACAGTCTGTAAATCAAACCAGAGACTCTCAGCTGGACCTGTAACTGGTTCTCCTTAAACTGGTGGAGTTCAGGCTGGTTGTCCTGCTGGAAGGTGGACGTCCGTCCAGTCTCAGAGCTCTGTCTTTGTGACTCAGCGTTCAGGCGACGTATTACTGTATGTGTCTTCTGAAGGTAGAGACGGGGAGGACAAATAATCTGAAAGATCCATCCGTCTGTCTGTCTGTCCATCTGTCCATCCGTCTGTCCATCCATCTGTCTGGCCATCTGTCCGTCTGTCCATCCATCCATCCATCCATCCATCCATCCGTCCGTTGGGAGCTGGTCTCGATGTCCGGGGCGTTCCTCCTGGACCGGTTCTCGGTCCGTCTCAGAGCTGCTTCAGACTCTCCAGCTGTAAAGTTACTGCAGAACCTCCTAAAACCGAATATTTTCACAGATGTGGTGAATTTCTTTTTGCAAACCTTTGATCCGCTTTAATCTTTTCAAACTTTCATCTCGCTGCTGTTTTCCCTGAACTGACTTCCCAAAATTTCAAAACAAAACAAAAAACTAAAACACAAAACACAAATAAAGAGAAACGTTTAAGCGTTTCCATTTGTTTCTGGCAGAAAAATACTAAAATGTTAAATAATGAATCCGCTCTGAAAATAGCACCCACTCGGACGCTGTTCCTGAAATATTTAGGTCTTCGGTTGAGTCGCTGCTCTCGAACCTTTTCCTCTCGTCATGAAGCTGAAGCTGCTCAGCTCGGCATTAATTACTGAGTCTGATGTTTGTCTTAGTGTGCAGGAGCGTGTGAACATTTCGTCCTGATCCTCACACAGCCGTCCACCTCCACACACACACACACACACACACACACAGTCTGTTTCAGAGGAAGGAAACACAAACGGGACCAGATTGTCTTCTTGTTTCCTGGTAAAGACTCAACACCTGATCAGCTCGTTCTGTCGCCTGCAGATGTTTTTATTCGGAGGTTCTTCGACGAACCTGATCTTTAAGCTCGTTTGTGTCGTGTTTTGTCTGCGCCGTTTGTTTCTTTTGCCCGTTTCTTTAATGGAAACACGTGTAGATGACTCAAAACAAATAAATCTGACACAGATGAATTCAAAGTTTTAAACAAAGACTTCATACGATCTGTTTGTGCTCGAAGCTTGTGTTGGGGATGACTCTCAGCGACTGCCACACCAAGAATATTTGCCGTGTTAATTTGATTGTTTTCTGTTGGACTGGAGAGGAAAGAGCTGTGGTTAAAAATACTCCAAGACCTTCTGAGTTTGTGTGTGATCATGTTTTTACACGTAGACAGATGTGGGCCTCACCCACAGTAAGCAGGGCGTTGCTCCGGTGCTTCCTGGTTTATCTTCGCTCCGACCCTCACCTGTGGTCAGGAGGTTTGGATCATCGTTAACGAGGGTGACCCGTCTCAGATTAGGTGTAGGTAAAGTTCAGAGCTGCTGCTCCTCCTCATCGAAATGAGTCAGCTGAGGTGGTTCAGACATCTGATGCCTTTCTGCCGGGCTGAGACCCTGACCCTTGTAAGGATGTTCCTCAGAAGGAGCTGGAGAGTTTCTCTGAGGAGGAGGTCTGGGTTTCCATCCTGGACCTGTGACCCACCTGACCCCCCCTCAGATAGACGAACTGCTCAGAAACCTGTGGAACCACATGTGAGGAAGAACTTTCATCGTTCCAGGTCTTCATCCTCCATCAGCACCGGACCTCAGCGACAGTACATCCCTGAATCCAGCTGCCAACATCTGCCGCCACCTGAAACCGCAGACCGACACACATCAGAGCGGGTTTTATCAGCACCTGCAGCCATCTTGGTTGTGTTGATTCAGCTGCTCCAATCTGATTAATCAGTAACCACAGAGTAATTTGACCTCTGACCCCCAGTGTTCTGGGTGGCACTCTGAGTCCAGAGCCTCTCTTTACTGATCCCAGACCTGCCCAGCATGAAAGTTTAATGCATTCTGCCTCTTTACATCGTCTCCCTCCAGCTGTTTGCGTTTGAAGCGTGAGATGAGATCACAAGCATAATGCTCACCTAAACAAGGAGCAGGAGAACGGACCGGTCCGTTTGCAAACAGGCAGGAGCTCGAGTTACACCGCCGAGAGCCGAACAGAGCCGAACAGAGCCGAACAGAGCCGAACAGGGCCGAACAGGGCCGAACAGGGCCGAACAGATCCGAACAGGGCCGAACAGGGCCGAACAG
>NC_051432.1:28384951-28406098 GCF_001649575.2 Kryptolebias marmoratus
GCCGAACAGATCCGAACAGGGCCGAACAGGGCCGAACAGGGCCGAACAGGGCCGAACAGAGCCGAACAGGGCCGAACAGGGCCGAACAGGGCCGAACAGAGCTGCTGCTCGATGTTTTACAGCAGCTTCTGTGTCCCAACAGCTGAATCATCACTTTAACTCATGGGAGACATGAAAAAATGTTTCAAATGATTAAAAACCAAAATAAACCAAGGTAGAGTTTGTTACTGAGTCAGGATTCAGCTCATTTCACTCTTACTGTTTGTAACTTTCAAACTTTTTAAAATATTTAACTTTTTGGGTTTCATTACAACGAAGGAAGATTCTTAATTTTAGCAAATTTTAGCTTTTAGCTGGTGGTTTATTTTAACCTTAGCTATGAGTTTCCAATGTTAGCATTTAGCTTCTGTTTTGCTATTTAAAGGCTGATTTCAGCCTTTTAAGGAATGCATATCGCTCACTGTCTCATGAAGTGACCTGTCAGCCCTCAGAGTCTGTGCTGGATGACTCTCAGCTACTACCACACCACATTACAGCTGATCTGTAGAACCGGCTGAGTTACGGACATTTTCATGTTTGCTGAGGTCGCTAAGCTGTGGCGGCCATCTTGAATCAGTTGTGGACGCAGATCCAAAGATGACTTTCTGTCAGTCATTAAAACCTTTCCAGCTCATGAGATATGTTGCTAACAAACAGACAGGCGATTACATGATCACCCACCTTTCATGGTGATAGAAATAAGCTGCATTACATATAATGTTTATAAAATACCTTATCATCTTTATTCTCATACTTTAACTGTTTCTTTTTACAGCCACTAACGCCTGTAAAACTACTTCCTGTTATTTTTCCCGAGAAAGAGTCCAAACTGTGTCCAGGTGGACTAGAAGTCAGCTCCTAACCCTCCTGTTGCTGCGGCACGTCTCGACTCTGGATGTTTTTTATTATTCTGTATTCTTGGCTCAAACCGGACCCTCTCTGGTCTCAAAGCAAAGGAGCCAATGTTTGGGCAACCTGTTCTCGTTCCCAGGACATCAAATACTGCTGTTCTGTTGTCTTTAAGCGTTTGTAGTCGGAGGCTCCAAACACAAAGCAAACAGTCCCATCTGCACGGCAAATGCTAATCTGGACTGAGCGCAGTAACATGAGGTGGATGGAGGCGGGGGGTGGAGGAGGAAAACCACACAGAACTTCGGCTGGGTTCATTTACATTTTACACGTTTCCGTCTTCATTTTTGAGATTTTCCTCAGGTTTTCATCAGTTTAAACAATCACCAGCTGCACCTCTTTTGGTTCTTACTTCTTGTTTTGGGCTCAAAGTGGGCCGGTACAGGTGCACACAGCGGCGCTTCTGAGTTTTCAGCCTTAGTGTATCGTCACTTTTTATATAACCTATTTCCAGGGGTGGGCAACCCTGGTCCTGGAGGGCCACCATCCTGCAGGTTTTCCTTGTTTCTCTGCTCCAACACACCTGATTCATGGTTAAATCACCTCTTCATGTTCTGCAGAAGCCTGTTAATCAACCATTGATTCAAATCAGGTGTGTTGGAGCAGAGGAACAAGTAAAACCTGCAGGATGGTGGTCAAGAAGGACCAGGATTGGAGACCCCTGCTCTATACGGTCGATGGTAACCAACTGTAAGCTACGGTCCATTCATATAAACAACATTACCCACAGGATGTCAGCTGAAAACAGGAAGTCACGACTCGTTCTGCACTTTAACGGATCAGGTGATTTAGAGCAATGGTGATTGGTTAAAAGTTCGTCAGAAGGAGCCCGTTGGAGGCAGAGAGTCCCGGTGCTCAGGTGAGCACTAGTTTAGGAACAACTTAGTTTTTAGAACAAGTTCATTAGGTTCAGGAACAGCTTTGGTTAGGAGTCGAAATAACTTGAGGAACAACTTGAGGTAAACACCTATGTTTGGTTTAGGAAAAAATAATGGAGAATGATTTAAAATATACCCCTCAAAATGTGAATTCATTTGGTTAAATAACGACATTAACATTGTTTCTCTGGGTTTTCCTCACAGATTAGTAGCTTTCAGACGGCAGGAACCGTTCATAGATCTTATTTCCATGATGGTCAGTTTGTTCTGTCTGAGTTTATGGATTAGAGCCTCCCCATAACTGTTAGTCCCCTATAACTACTCAACAAACAAGAATCATGGTTTATATCCAGTCAAAAGGCTTGTAGGTTTTAAATGATCTATAAATGTTCCAAAAATGAGACAGGAAGATGAACCCTGGATCCTATCCTCTGTCTGCAGTGATGTCAGAAACTAAGTGGTTTACAGCACTGACGTTATGATGCATCGAGCTATGAGTGAAAAGTAAAAAAAACAGTAAGGAGGAAATGGAGGGCGGGTTGGATGGATATAAATGGAAACAAGAGGAAACATGAATGTATGAGGAGGAGAGACAAAGTGAGATGGATGCTCGTAGACTGAGGGGTTCCTGCCAAGAAAAGCACTCTGCTTCATGTATACTCCATCAATAAAGGAGTTCTCCACATCCAGACTGTGGCTGGGAGGGCTGAAGGGGTGGAGGGGGGTGCTGCAGACCAGAGACAAGCCTGTATGCTTTAAAGACTTTAGTTTCACTAAATAAAAAAACAGGCCATGGATGGTTGGGGTTGGAGTATGGGAAGTGGGTGGTGGTGGGCGTGACCCAGCTGTTAAATAAAAGTTCAAAGTCTTTAAGTTGGGTCAAAGGCTAAAAACAATAAGATAGCTCTTTAATTACTCTCAGTTTGGAGAAATAAAGTTTACTTCTGATTAATGAGCTAACGGCTAGTCTGAGCTAACAGCTAGTCTGAGCTAACAGTCTGAGCTAACAGCTAGTCTGAGCTAACAGTCTGGGCTAACAGCTAGTCTGAGCTAACAGTCTGAGCTAACAGTCTGAGCTAACAGCTAGTCTGAGCTAACAGTCTGGGCTAACAGCTAGTCTGAGCTAACAGTCTGAGCTAACAGCTAGTCTGAGCTAACAGTCTGAGCTAACAGTCTATGCTAACAGCTAGTCTGAGCTAACAGTCTGAGCTAACAGTCTATGCTAACAGCTAGTCTGAGCTAACAGTCTGAGCTAACAACTAGTCTGAGCTAACAGTCTGAGCTAACAGCTAGTCTGAGCTAACAGTCTGAGCTAACAGCTAGTCTTGGCTAACAGCTAGTCTGAGCTAACAGCTAGTCTTGGCTAACAGCTAGTCTGAGCTAACAGCTAGTCTGGGGTAGGCCTGTTGCGACAAACGATAAATCAATTAATCGCACAATAAATTAAAATGAGGTCGGTAATTTTCATTTATTGGCGTTATCGTTCCTCCGTGGCTCTGTCTCAGACATGCACTGTCTTTCTCCTGAAGACCCCGGATGTCAAAAGGCTCCGGTGCTCCTCACTGACCCCTCCCTTTCTCTTAGCGTAAAGGGGGCGTGGCCTAACGCGTCATCTCGTCATCGTCCTGTACCCTGTACCTCTTTAGCATTAGCCCCCGCTAGGAGTTAGCAAGCTAAAAAAACGCTGTAACAGCAGCGGTGTAGGAGCACATTTCAAACCAAATGACCGAGGCGAACCTCTGAGAGCTGGTATGTCGCATTTCTGCTTTTGTTAGTTTGCACTTTTTGTTGATAAAACTGTCAGTTTTGTCTGTCTTCTCTATATGAAACTAATGAATATTATTTTTGAAGGGCAGTTTAGTTTACAGACTTAATAATCCGTACTGTTTTGGTTGAATGCATTCTTTGTTAACTGAAACTGAGTCTATTTTATTTTTGTTTTTGGTTATTTTGTTCATTTTGTGTTCCAGTTTTAGTGTTAAGTGTTCATTTGAAAGTAAAGTTTATTAATCTTTGAGAGGATGCGCTTGCACTATTATGTTATTATCATTACATTAGTTTTAAATGGCTTCCAATCAATATTATTGTTTATCGCAATAATTTCTGAGACAATTAATCGTCCAGCAAAATTTGTTATCTTGACAGGCCTAGTCTGAGCTAACGGCTAGTCTGAGCTAACGGCTAATCTGAGCAAAACAAAACCAAAATAGATCGCTGCCATCTGAAAAACCTAATGGCTGTTAATGCGAATACTACTTTATAAACTTTACACCACTGCCTGTGTTGTATTACATGGTTATTCTGAAATATTATAACGTTCCTGCCCAAAGTGCCATCTGTAAGTGCTACTGCTAGCTGCTAGCTACCACTGCATTTGCTAATAGCCATAGATTTGAGTCATTTGCACTGACAAATCGCTTACAGATCTTTGTTTAAAAGTTTGTCATGTAAGGCGGCGGGTGATATGCATTTCTTTAAGGAATGCTAGTTTAATTTTATTTGCATTTGTTGGGAGTTTTTAATGTGTGCGTCGGTTATGTTTTGGACATGTTTCTGTGTTTTTTCTTGGACGTTTGTGCCTCACGGTTGTTGATTTGACCAACGTGTTTGAGAAGTTGCTGCCCTGTTGGTAGAGACCCTCTCACCATCTGCGTCTTTATTCCTGCCTCCATTTTGCAGCCTTTTGATGATGGAGGAAGATAAATACGTACAAGTTGTCATGGAGAGACTCGCAGCAGGCGAAGGAGAAAACAAAGATTCCTGCCTTTGTTTAAACCGTCTGCTGCTCTTTTCTTCCAGCTCTCCAGTTTCCCAGGATTTACTGTTGATTTCCTCCCAGTTTTGAGTTTCCTTAGAGGATCTGTTTGCTCTTTTTGTGTCTCCTCGTCTTCTTCATCCTGTCTCCAGCCTCTTTCCATCATCCACTCCTCTTCTTCTTCGGTGGTATTTATAGCGCGGCTCCGGATGCATCGGCTTCTCTCCTCTGCTGGCCCACGCTTGTTTCCGACACCGCTCTTTTTGTTCATCTTTTGCCTTTTCACTTGTTCTCCTTCGTCCTCCTTGTTCACCCCCCTCCTCCCCACCCTCCTCCTCCTCCTCGTCTTCTTCCTCCTCCTCCCTGTCCCTGTGGACATCAGTCTGTTGATCCGTCTCTTTCAGAGATGGAAAGACTTTTGGTGCTCTCTGTGTTTTATCTCCTCCCTGACTTCCTCCTCCTCCTCCTCCTTTCTATCATTCACCTGTTTTGATTGTTCTGTCTTCATCCCTGAGTCCCTCCTCTTCTTCGCTTCCCCGGTTATCGATCCAGAGCCTTTGTTTTGTTCTCCAGGCCAAAGGCGGCACAATCCTAAAAGTTCTTGTTCTTTTTTTAACTCCTGAAACGATGGCGTGCACGAGAACCTCAGTAGCTGTTAAAATTAGTCTTTTTTTAGCCTTTTAAAAAGTCAGCAGCATCTAAATATAAAATCAGTCTAAAGCTGGGTTTCCCTCTGCTTCTTCACATCAGTTTGGTTCTTTAAATGGAATAAAACTGAGCTGAAAGTCACGATTTTCTTACAGAAAAATAGAAACATGTAGTTTATCTGCAGGGTGTAACGTCGCTTCGACCATTTTGCTAATACTTCAGCAAAAAGAGAAAAGACTGTTTTAAACAACTTCTTACTCTTTTGAGTTTTCCAAATGTAACACAACGTTATCCCCCGCCTGTCGGCAGCGGGTGTGTGCATTTCTCTGTCTGTTAGCAAAATATTTCATGAAGCACTGAATGAATTTTAATGAAACTTTCAGAAAGTAATCACTGGAAGTTCATCTGATTAACTTTAGGAGCCGACCTGGTTCAGGATGGCCAGCACAGCTAATCGACTGTAGCAAACAAACAACAAATATCTGTAACCATGTTATTTTGACATGTATTAAGCTGTAATTTGGTGTGGTAGTAGCTGAGAGTCATCCCCAACACAGAGTCTGAGAGCTGACAGATCTCACAGGATCTGATTTTAATTATTTGAGTCTGAAACATGACCTTTGACCATCTTTCATGACGATGAGCAATAATCAAAACGATGATTTAAAACTGTTTAACGGTCTTTGTTTAGCTGACAACTTAGTTGTTGGGTTGATGAATTTTAAGGTTTTTCCAGGAGTTTTAGAAACGAGCAGCTGGACTTTCTGTTCCCGATCCGAGAGGCCCGTGATGAGTTCCTTCTGATGAGAAACAAAACAACAGGAAACAAAGTCCAGTTGCCCTTTTCTGAAGCTCCTGGGGTTTGCCACGAGGACGACTGAGCGTCCACACAGACGTCTTTTTGTTGGAAAGCTAACGGGGAATTTTCAGGAGGAAATCTGTCGACGCTTTGACGAGTAAAGTAACGGTAATCAAAGGGGCGGGGCTGAGTCCGTCAGCACTTCCTGCTGCTGTTTACCACACTTTAAAACCTACAGGCTGCACTTCTCTGCGAGTCTTCTGCGCGGCGTCACTGGAGATCAGCTGATGGGACAGAAATATCCCTGCCTCCCCGTCCTCGGGGGGGGGGGGTGTATTCTTAGAGCCGTTAATTAACAACTCAACACTTGTGAAGTCAGACAGACAGGGGAGGAGAAGGGAGGAATGGGCCGATCTGTACGTGTTTAATAGAGAGGATTCAGTTTGTAGTTGTGTGTCTGTGTGTGTGCGCAGCTGCTGACAGGGACACAGCTGGACTCACCAACATCTGTCTCCGTGTCGCTGCTGGTCGCTGCTTCAGTTCACACCATCAGACTGCCACCACATGCTCACGCTCGGTTTCCGTCCGCGGTCGTATTCCTGGGCGGATGTAAACACGACCTCAGGACGTTCAGAGGAGTCCCAGCGGCCGGCGGGCCGGCGGTCGCAGCTGGTTTGAGATTAGACCACAGCGTTTCTTCCTTCCAGAGTTGAAAATCTGTTGGACTGCAGAGTCGGGCTGAGCTCCTCTCAGAGGTGACAATAATTAAAACCTTTCATGCCACAGGTTCAAACTCAAACAGTTTTATTCTCAGACATGACGGCGTTTTGGTCAAACCTTATAAATGATGCGTGATGTCACACTCAGAGGGTGTGTTTGGGATGACTCTCGGCTACTACCACACCAAAGTTTAGCTCAGTATCTGTAAAACTGTCTGAGTTAGAGACGTTTTTGTCTTCGCTGTGTTGGCCATCTTAAATCGGGTTCAAAGTTAATCATTTAGTTGCACATCCATGGGAAGTTTTAATTTAATTGCCTTTTGCCTCTTAGTGATAATAAACTTTTTTCTAAACAGTTGGGTGTTTAACAACCTAACAGAGAGAAACAACAAACATCGATACTAATAAGGTCAAATAAAAGGTAATTAAAACCTTCAGTATGATGAAATATAAAAGTGATGTAATATTAAATATGTAGTCAGTCTAAGACGGACAGGAGTCAGACGAGTGGCAGCACTTTTCTACAGATTAGAGAGGATCAGGAAGCAGAAGACGGAATATTTTCCGTCCATCCGTCTTCATCTTATATCTGAGTGATGCTTCTGTTGGTGCTGAACGCGTCTCGCTTCGTATTTTAAAGAATCAAACTAAAACACAACCAACAAGCAGATATCAAATATCTTAATCTGCTGATGTTTTGGTGCAGTGTAAATCCTGGAGGGACTGATGTTTCTCGCCATCTTCTGATGACCTCGTGTCTCCAGGCGTGGACTTTCAGAAAGTAAACGTCCCAGTTGGTCAAATATCGGAGGAAACTTAGTTCAAGATGGCCGCCACAGCAAAGCGATCTTAGCAAACATAAAAATGTCTGTAATTCATTATGATAAGAAATGTTAGATCGTCTCCTCCTGCTCTCCAGGCCCTCAGCTCCTCATCTTCACACCTGCTCAGACTTAGTTAATTAGCTCCTTTCTTTTCTTTCTGAATGTGTTTGTCTGGAATTCACCTCCTGGGAAATCCTGACTTTGGGTTTGTTTGTTTGTTTGTTTTCTGAAATTAACCGGAGTCCTCGTTACCCAGAAGGTTCCTCCTTCCAGCAGCTTCTGACCAAACATCCTGTTAACGGACAGACAGGAGTCTAAACTCTGGCATGAACGGCGGCGGGTGATATGCATTCCTTGGAGGAGCGTTTGGCCTTCAGTTCGTTCAGTCTGCTCCTGCCCTCCTCTGAGGGGCGACGGCAGCTTTAAAGGTCTGTTTTTCGATGATCTGAAGAAGAAGAGCGTCGTGGCTTCAGGGAGGAAGCGGGTGACGCTGCGTCTCTGCTGAATGTGTGGAAATCCTTTAAAAAAAGAAACAGCTGCTGCTCCAACACACCCACTGACACCCGGGGCTTGACGCCACCGCGTTGCCTCGACAACCGCTTCTCCCAGCTGTTCCCATGGCGCCCGGGCCTCTCGTTGGCAGGATAGATGGCTCCTCGGGGTCAGAGGTCACGGGTGTGACGTCGCTGTTTGTTTGTTTTTTTTTTCCGTCTGAAATCAGCTGAGGGTGAATTATGGATTTGAGTTCTTTGAGTTATTTTTTAAGGTAATCTTTTGTATTTGGTTTCTTGTTTTCCTTCAGGTTTCTGTAGTTTTATTTCCTGTGATCCGTTTGTTTTTGTTCATATCCTGTTAGTTTTCACCCACCTCCACCTCCTCGTCAGTTCCTCGGTGGTCCGTTGTTGCCGGTTCTCCTCGTGGTCCCTGTGGTCCAGCGTCTGCTGCCACGTCACGATCACGTTTCGATATGTTTGTTTTTAATAAATCAGTTTTACTTCTGAGCTCCTGGTGTCAGTCTGGCTTCCGGCCGACACACCAAACCTGATAAATCGGAGCCCGTTTGAAGCGTCTTTTCAGAAATAAACATAAATGTGGCTGAAAATAATAAACCTTTTATGAAAAGGAGGCTGTAGGTGGAGACTGCTGGCGTCAGAACAGACGTGATGACGTAAAATAGTGTGATTGTGTCTGTTAGCAAAATATCTCACAAACCAGGGGGTTGATAAACATGTACTCCTGTCAGTCTGATTCAAGATGGCCGCCTCATGTAACGTTTTTTAGCAAAGGTTAATGCAGGAGTTGGTGTGGTTGTAGCTGAGAGTCGTCCCAACACGCTGCAGAAGCTGACAGGTCTAAAACTTTGGCCTGCGTGGTGGCGGGCGACATGCATTCCCTTCAAGAAAAGCTGCTTTCCTTTGCTGGTGATGTTTGAAGTTAGTTTCCTGATTAGATTTTTTGTTTCTTTGCATCATGGAAGGTTTGATTTGGATCTCTGACGTGTTGCTGAAATAAACGAACCCTCGCTCCTCACTGAGAAGAACCCTCGCTCCTCACTGAGAAGAACCCTCGCTCCTCACTGAGAGGAACCCTCGCTCCTCACTGAGAGGAACCCTCGCTCCTCACTGAGAGGAACCCTCGCTCCTCACTGAGAGGAACCCTCGCTCCAGACGGGGAGGATCGTTATCTACATCAGGAGTTATGAAGTTATGAAGGTTCGATCTTCAGAAGCATGTCGGCTTTCAACAGAAGCAGGTAAACTGGGATGTGTGCGGAGGACGTGGAGTCTGTTTCCAGGTTGACAGTAAATCCGGATGTGGAAGGTGAACCGTTAATGAGCGTCGTGAACGGAGCCGCCTCCTCTCCGTTTCCCGCTCCGGTGCACTTTTCCTGTAACAGAGCTGTTAAAACCTGCTGGGTGTTTTTGTTTTGGGACGCTCTGCTTTGCAGATCACTTAACGCTTCTTTCCATCGCGGTCAGGACGCCAGCCTCAGGACGCCAACGTTCAGGTTTCCCTCGGTGCGTTCAGATCTGTTTCTGAGCCGAAGCTTTATGAACCGTTACTATCTTACCTGTTAGCTGAACAACCTCAGTTTGAAGAAATGGTTTAACCCTGACCGGATTGACGAGCTAACGGCTAGTCTGAGCAGAATATCAGAGGGAATCTCTGCCGTTTTAGAACGTCTCTGATCTCTAAAAGTTGATGATTGCGGCGTTTAAAGCCAACACGAGGTCAGTGTTGCTGATGTCGAAGGCAGCTGATAGTTTCATGTAAAGGAGGACAGCGTGTCGAGTTTTATCATCAGTTTGGTGAATCTGAATACATTTCAGGACCATTCAATAACTGATCTTAGTCAGCTGATCAGGAGCTGTTTAAAACCCAGGATGGATTTTAGGGAAACAAAAAAACATTAAATCAGTTCAAAGTGACGAATGAATGCTTTAGATTTTTCTTCAGAAACAAAAAAGTTTAACTGTTTTTTTTATTTCCTTCATTTCATTTCTGGAAGGAACCAAAGTTTCGATCCGAGACACAACCAGTCTTCAGTCTTCAGACTCCAGGCCTCGAGGGCTGCTGTCCTGCAGGTTTTAGGTGTTTCTGCTCCAACACACCTGATTCAAACGGTTTAATTAGCTCCTCATCAAATCATCAAGTTCTCCAGGAGCACGGCAACAAGTCACCCATTTAAAGCAGGTGTTTTAAAGCAGGAACACGTCCCCCGAGGAACGGAGTTTGACACCTGTGGCTCAGAGGGAACCTTTTCTGGTGACGGTTCTCTGACCTCCGAGCACAGACCCACAGTCTCAAACTGAGGCTGACTGGACTTTGGTCAGATAGTCAAGCCTTTTTAAAACCACCCTGACCTGTAGGAGGCCATCCCTGCTTGTTTCTCCCAGTCCTCTGAACCAACAACTCGCCGGTTTTATTTTCTGTTGGGTTTAGATTTGATTTTAAACTTTTCTTTTCACTTTTAAAGCTCTCAGCCGACCCGCCTCACCTTATTTAGCTGATCTCGTCTCTTTCTGTAAGAATGAGGACCTTAAAATCAACTAATTCATCTTTCCTGTTTGTCCCCGAGTCTGAAAACAAATGCTGGGCTGACCGGGCCTTTTGGGTTGCCGAACCCAGAATCTCAGGACTCAGTCACTGATCTGAGCCTTTTTAAAACCTGAAACCTGAAACTGTTTTTATTCCGGCAGGCTTTTAATAACTAGTTCCTCTCTGGCATTCTGTGAACATTTTGTTTTTTTATTTGTTTGTTTCTTAATTTCAGTTTTAACTTCTGGACAGAGAAACACTTTGATTAGTTTTTGGTTGTTGTTGTTGTTAAATAAATGTTGATTTGTTGGTTAAAGCTGTTTCACATTATAAAGAGCTATCTACAGCAGGTAAGATATTAGTTGTTCATAAAATCTCCACAGAACCCTCCTTCAGTGCATCCACGGAAGCTTTCTGGTTATTTTTTATTTTATTTTTCACCAAAGACTGATCTCCACTTTCTCTCCTCCCAGGACGCTCCACAAGCAGTTTGAGAGCTACAAACAGGAAGTGCGTCGCATCGGCGTGGAGACGCGGCGCCAGCAGACGCAGCAGAAGGACGACGCCCCCACCTGCGGGATCTGCAGGAAGACCAAGTTCGCCGACGGCTGCGGCCACCTCTGCTCCTACTGCCAGACCAAGTTCTGCGCCCGCTGCGGGGGGCGGGTCTCTCTGCGCTCCAACAATGTGAGACTCTTTAACCTTTGACCTCCTCCTTCCATCTCTGCTGATGATGTTCGGTTCTGCTTCTCCGTCGTGTTTGTGCACTTTGTTTGTTTTTATTTTTGCTTCTCCTTCTGCGGACACTTTGCTCAGACCAAAGTGTTCTGGAAGCGTCCGTCTGCTGCTTCGGTCTTGTGGAATGATTCTGAGTTCTGATTCTTTTTGCTCACCTGAACATAAAAACACATCTGTCTGCTGAGCCGGAACATCTGTCTGTGGCTCTTTTATCCAACCAGGACAGACGAAAGGGCCGAGATGGTAAACGGGTTCAGACTTATTAAAGGTTTTATTTCTGGAGTCCGTTCCAGACGTGGCAGCTCGTTAAAGCTCTCATCACTGGTCTGCATGTGGACATCAGACCATTTCCTTCTGAGAACTCAAGCTAGTTTCTCACCTGTTGTTGCTCAGGTTTTTCTGTTTGACACAAAGCAGAGACGTTTTTAGCAGCTAATTTTTAAAAGCTTTCGAAACTGCACTCTTGGCCGTGCACATTTTTTTTTTTTTGTTGTTGCACACCTCTGAGCACATCTTTCCTGCTTTGCACCCAGCTCGGCAGCCGCCCCCACGTTTATGATCTAATCTGCAAAAGAAAGACAAACAGTTCTTCTATTGTTGCTCATAAATGAGTTAAACGCCTGAAGCTTGTGTCTCGCTGAGCTGTGACTGTTGGTGACAGAACTGTGAGGAAAAAATGTAAATTTTTACTCAGAATGTCACTGAATTAATTCTTCCTAACTGTGCTTGTAAAGCTGGTTTCTCTCTGGGCTGCAACAAGTTAAAGTTAAAAGACACTCTACTACTAGGCCACTGATCCAGTTGGTGAACGACATTCCTGAGGGAATCTTCAGAATATCTTACAGCTTTCAGAGTTTTTAACTTTCCCCACGAGGCGTGCAGCTCTAAACGTGCGTGACAACTTTCCTCTCGATGTGGGCGTCTCTGGATCAACATCTGCAGGGAGCTCTCCTCTGACAGGAAACAACACTGATGATGAAGAAGAATTATTAAAAATCTGGTCCAGATCCACCCATCTTCATTTCTAAAGTCAGCTCCAGCAGATTAAACCATAAAAGTGGGCAACAAAATAATGTGCACAGCCAAGAATACAGTTGGGTTTTTTTTAAGCCGTGCAGAAAAAACTCAGCAGCGTGGCTCGCTGGTCTCAAACACTCGGAAATATGGAAGATTTTCCATTTTCTGCAGTTCTGCGCCTCCAACAGTGAAATCCGTCCCTGAGACTTGTCTCCGAGTAGAAGACACTCTTTTGAGGACAGCACTGTTGGTTTGAGAGGAGGTCTTACGTCAAACAGGACATGTTCATACTGAAAGGCGCTGACGGTCCTCAGTTTGACCCGAAGCGACACCTGTTCGGTGTGCGGATTGACTCGTATGTTCACAGAAAATAAAACACTGATCAGTACTTCACCCGTTAGTTGGGTCCAGATTGGACCGGTGTGACGTCCGGTTGGTTCTATTTTAAGTCCCTGTTCTCCATCTGAGCCTTTTCTGGGCTCCGCTCCAGCCTGAGAGAGAAGCAGTCCTTCTGCTTTACTTCACCTGACTCCACCCGAAACCTGCTGGTGCCCAATCTGTTCTGCATCCGCCCGGCCTCTCACTGAGACCCTGGGTTCCAGAAAGACGACTGGACGAGGACGAGGATGAAGACGGCGTCCCTGCTGGTAAATCCATTCAGCAGCAGACAGGCTGCGGCGTGAACTCACAGCGTCTATAAATAAAACAAATAAAAGCACAAACGGCTTGTTAGAAGGGAAATGATGCTCAAAATAACTCCAGCTAATATTGTCCTCTGAATAATTAATGGGTTAACTATAAATAGTAACAGAAACGAGACTAAATAATTTAAATAAGAGGAGGAAGCATTTATTGCCTAAATCCACTCTGTTCATCTGCATGTTTTTATCCAGGAGGGGTTCTGATCAGGGTCTCCTGGATCAGAACCAGAACTGACCTGAACCCGGTGGTGAAGCAGGATATGACATGAATCACATCATTTATCGTTTAAGTTCCCATCGCTGGTCTGCATGAGGACCAGATCACGCCCAACACAGACCATCCCTCCTGGAAGCTAAAGGCCGTATCTCACACAGCTGATAGTTTGGGCTCAGATTTAAAGGAAAAAAGGCAATTTTTCTGTTAGCCTCCAACCGGGGAGCCATGAGGTTGGGTATTTTTAAAATTGTGGCTTATTTTTGTGCAAAACACATAATTTTGTTGTCCAGACACATCGTGCCCTCCTCTGCAGCCTCCTGGACTGGGGTACACTTCAGAAATGAGATTTTTAGACCTGGACAGATGTTTTCTGTCAGAGGAGAGCTCCTCGCAGGTGTAGAGCTCCTGATGGACTCCAGGCGCCTACGACGACTCGACGACTCTTCTCAGAGACAATTTGTTGTCAGAATTCAAGCAAAGAGCCTGCGAGCCTCTGAGACTCATCGTAACGTTGAAGTCTCCCTGCTGAAAGTGAGATACTGCTTTTAACTTGTTTTTTCTCTGTGAGTGAGTTTATTCACCTGGATTACCTGCTTCGTACACAAAACATGCAGGACACAGAGAGCCCACAGCCTGCTGAGAAATACCCTGATATTCTGAAACTAAACAAAAACATGTAGAATACAGGCTGTAATGATTTTAGGTTTATTCCTGCAGAAAAACCAGGTTTTCTGTTCGGAAGCCTGGATACAAACTGAGAAACGTGTAAATATTAAAACACTTTTTTGGGGCATGTTTTGTTAGGGAGGAGGTGTGTGGGAGGGGGGAATAAAAGCATGTGGTAAAATGTGCTTCATGTGGCTTTTGCTGCTTCGAAGCAGTCCACGTGCACGCAGCTCGCCTCACGCTTCGCTCCGCTCCAACAGGTGGCTGTAATCATCTCCCCGAAACAAAAAAACGTTTTAAAATTTCACCCCAATTTTTTGTTCTTCCTGAGTGAAACGTGTTACAGACGTGGAGTCCTGTGTGTTTTTGGCGCCACCTGTTGACACGGAGCTCATCGTCAGTCAGTCGTGGAGGAATTTCGTCTCAGATTGGCAGAAATGACCAAGTTTCTGTCCCGGGGAGCCTTGGGTTCCTCAGACAGTGAAACCAGGATCAGGCCTCACTCCGGCATGGCTCTCATACGTCCTCCACCTTCAGAGTCTCTGGATGTAAATCTGTGTAACGATGCAGAATGTAATAACAAATGTTTGCACCACATCGCTGTCCCCCTTCCTTCCTCTGCATCTCTTCTCATTCTCCCTGTCTCCACTCCTTCCTTCACTTCTTTTTAACTCTTTGCTACCTGGACTGCATGCCCCAAAGGAGGACAAAGTGGTTAGCATCTTTTTTTTTTGTGTTCTCTCTCTGTGCTGTAAATTTGGTGAGAGTTAAGAAAACACCGGCTGCTTTCAAATCTGAAGCTGAGCCCTCTGAGAGTTCAGGCGTTTGGTTTTTATCCTGGAGAAGGTGACGGGAGGATGTTTCCAGGTTTAAAGACGTGCAGAAGAGCGAGCGCTCGGGTTTGAACGGAGCCAGTGTTCGCAGACGAGTTCCCGGCGCAGAGCAGCTGTTCTGAGCGTTTCCCTCCATGCCTAACTTTGTGTCCACTGTCTGTCTCCTTCCCATGCAAAGTGTCTCATAGTGAAGGACAGGGTAAGACCGGCTCAGTGATGGATTTTTCTGCATGGACAGCTGTTGTCCCCTCCCTCCCCTCCACGTTTGGGTCTGTGTTCATCCTCAGCATCAGAACGGGATTTCTGAGCGTTTTTTTTTTAGGCTTTTCTGGATCAAAGATGAAGCTGAGGCTGAATTCAGACTCTGAACTTTCACAAGTGGGCAGACAGCATGAGACCTAACCCAGCTGTGAGCGGGGGTGTCCTCTGTCCGGTCCCGACCCCTCCTCCTGTGGCCGCAGGCTGCGTTCGGACAGAAACAAAAATGGTGTCTGAATGATTGGCATGCGTTTCACCTGAATGCGTCCTGTGCACGTTTTCCCCGCCTGAGTTTGAGAGCAGACCAGCCTGCCATGGGGAGACGGGTCGGGCTCCACCTTCCCCTGAAGCTCAGGTGTCCAACCCTGGTCCTCGAGGGCCTCTGTCCTGCATGTTTCAGCTGTTTCCTGGGTCAGGGGGGGTTCCCTCCCCAGGATGTCCTCAAACTTCCTTCGTTCAGATCAGGTGAAGCAGAAATGTCTAAAACCTGCAGGGTTGTGGCCCCCCAGCACCAGGATTAGACACCCCTGCCTTTGTTCAACTGAGTTGTGTGGAGTTTTCATGAGCAGTCAGTATCTTACCTGCAGCAGACAGTTTCTAGAGTCAGGGGGAGGGAAGCTAACAGCCAATCAGAGCAGGAACTGTTCAGCTCCAACTGTCCTCCATTAAAACAAGTCCAGCTGCCGACGGAGCAGCTTCTGGTTTAAAGACGAACTCGATGAAGGGATTATTCATCCTCACGGGTCAGGAGGGGGGAGGGGGGGTCTGGGTTTACATCCTGGACCTGTTTCCTCCCCACCTGATGACAGATCATCACTCTTAGTTCAGTTCAGTTCATCCCAGGGTCCAAAAGAAAACCAGTCCAAATCATAAACCCAGTTCAGGTCCAGAGTCGGGTCCAGGGTCGGGTCCAGAGTCGGGTCCAGAGTCGGGTCCAGGGTCGGGTCCAGGGTCGGGTCCAGGGTCGGGTCCAGGGTCGGGTCCAGGGTCGGGTCCAGAGTCAGTCAGTAACAGATAATAAACAGATTTATACAGACCATCAGGAAATAGCAGTCAGCAGATACTGATAAATCTTCATGTTGGAGACAGCCGATAATTATACAACAGATAATTGTACTTTTATTAATCATTTCTTGTTTTTTTATCTTGGACTGCAGCTTTGTTCATTTTAACTTTTAGCTTCTGTTTTACTAAATCAACCTTTGATGATTCAGTGTTTTTGCAGAAAATGCAGATTTTTCTAGTTTTAAAACAAACCTTGGCTCTGAGGTGTGTGTGTGTGTATGTGTGTGTGTGTGTGTGGGGTGTGTGTGTGTGTGTGTGTGTGTGTGTCGAACTGCTGATGGAGGAGCAGCGCCTCCTGGTGGAGGACTGGTCCAAAACACACATCTACTGAAGGGATTTTAACCAAATTAAAGCTCTTTTTTATGATCTGGACAGTTTGACATGATGTATTTATTCCATGAACCTGTTTCAGCGGGTTCTGCAGGATTACGTTTCTGCTGAAGACCAACAAACACTGAGAGTGTGCTTCACCCTGATGGTGAAAACACAGGTTAACTTGTGTTTTATTATTTATGGCGTGGTGAGGAGGCAGAGGCAGGTTTCTGGCTCAGAGGGGGAGAAGAAGAAGAAGGGTGGGGTCAGACGCCAGCTGATGATGAGCTGAATGATGGTGAGAAGCTGAATGGATTACCGGTCTCTGCTAATCTGCAGCTGCAGAGGAAACCGAGCCGGAGAGAGAGAGAGAGACGTCAGCGTGAGGCCGGGATGCTGCCGACAGCTGATTTATTCCAGATTAGACTGGACACGCGCCAACTAGGACTCAGTCAGGACAGGATGGATGTGCTTTGGTCCGCTGAGGACCAACCCGTCTGCTAAATGCACCTCTGGCTGCCGGAGAAGCAACATTTTGGGGGTTTCTGACGGCTAAGGAGGCATCTGGTTTTGTGTAGGATTTCAGATGCAAAACGTAAAGGCTGACTTTGGTTTCTTTTCTGCTAAATACACGGCTGGGATTATAAATCTGGAGGGAGATATTCAGTAACCATGGCGACATGTGAGTATTGGACGTCTGCAGATTTAATGTCGAGGTTAAACAATCAAGTCACTTCATGACGGTCCAGTCCTGGTCCTGGAGGTCCACCATCCTGCAGGTTTCAGATGTTTCAGGTTCTGCAGAAACACCTGAAACCTGCAGATAAAGGCCCTCCAGGACCAGGACCTTCTTTATGTCACCTACATCAGGGAATAATCTGAAATATTAACTTTTTAGAAAAATCTAAATGGCAGTTTCTCCTCCCCCAATAAATCGATTCTCTTTTATTTCTGTAGGGATTTTAAGGAAACAGAATCTCATCACTGGATAAACATCTGCATCAAATTTACTTTAAAGTTACCACAATTCAAGATGGTCGCCACAGCCAAGTGATGTTAGCAAACAGATAAATGGATATTGAGCTAAAAGCTGAGATTAATTCACATTTATACTCGAAGCTCTAACGTCTCGTGCATCACGGCACGTGGACTCAACGATATTTACAAGGTTTGATGAAAACGGCTATAACTCCATCCCATAAGATAATTTTAGTTTAAAACTATAAAAGGCGGTGGGTGATATGCATTCTTTGAAGGAATTCTAGGTGTTTTATTTATCTTAAAAAGTGGATTTTGTTCTATAACACTAATCAGTCAGTATTTGATTTGCTGTAACCATAAACGAAGGTAAAAGTGAGTAAAAACTTTCTGATTCAGCGTAGCTTAGAGTTTTATTAGAAAAGGAGGGAACTGAACGCTCCCTGAAGTTCATGTGTTTCTGAACATGTTCTGTCCTTCTTGCTGCTGCTGGAGTAAACCTGCCAAACACCTGTGTGTGTTTTCAACNGTAATGTGGGTCTGCAACCTGTGCCGTAAGCAACAGGAGATTCTCACCAAATCAGGAGAATGGTTTTCAGGGTCCGGGGTTCGGCCCGGGAGCCTCGGCACCTCCTTGAACGACGCCGCCTCCAGAGGTGAGGCTCAACTCGACAGGAAGCTGCTCTGCTCCAAATCACAAGCCCCGCCCTCCAGCACAAACGCAACGCCGCCGCCGCCCGCCGGACTCACCACGGCCAAAGGTGGCGACGCCATGCCTGGATCCCGCTCCCAAAGCGAACCGCCGAGAGAAAAGTGAGGAACAGACGTCACAAAAAAGATCTGATTATACACAACACAACATGCTATGATATATAATACAATAAAAACAATACAATATAATAATAATAGGAGCAATTCAATCCAAAACATTAATTTAATGTTTAATTTATGACACAACCACTGTAATACAGTTCAGTGTGCTAAAGTAAAAGATATTATATGTATTATACAAGCTAGAAACACATCAAGGTCCACACCTCTGTAAGTACCAGGTGTGTAACAGATAAGTATTCAGTAAATACTTTATAATTCAGACCAGTTACATTCACAGGAAGCTGTATTATTTATTGCTACCCAGCAGAATACAATAAGAGACAAATCTGATACGATCAAATACTCTAAATGATATATTTGATAAGATTTGACTCAGTACAACATGTGATATACAGAATAAAACAGAACAATATGAATCTGTGCTCAGTGATGAAGATTAAATGTACTTTATTGTTCCAATCTGGAAATTTGCTGTTCTATAATCAGAAATTAAAGCAAACTTACACAATACATACTGTGATGCAGAAAACTAAAAGGGATTTTATTTCAGAGCAGCAATCAGGCTCTGCAAACATTGATTGAAGTGGAAACAAATAGTTTTATTTGAATGGTTTTATGTGTATTTAGACACAGTCTTCAGTTTGAACCCTGAAGGATTTCTGCTCAGAAATGTCCTGAAAGAGACGCAGGAGTTCTGGACCGGGTTTCAGGTCCTCTGTAAGACTTTAGGACACAACATGTGACCCATATTTATTTTTGCTAAGGCTGCTTTTATCCTGCAAGTAGATTAAAGATGATTTTCTGCTGGAGTTCAGCTCGGTTAGTTCTGGATTTAGTGTTTTTGTTTCCGTATTTGGATCAGTTACGTAAGGAATTTTAGGTTCTTCTGATGTTTAACTAAAATCTTTTTGTGTAAAGAATATAGGATATCTTTAACTTCTCCCCTGTTTTGCTGTCAGTGTGTTTAAATGAAAAACTGAGTGATTCTTCTTCCCTCCCAGGAAAAGGCCCGTTTCGCTCCACGAGCAGAACGGCCGAGCCGGGACGGGGCGCGGCAGCGGGCGCAGACCTGCTGGGAAGCTTCAGTCCCACTCGTCCCTGGAGGAGCGCTCGGGTCTCAGAGACCGAGGAGAGAGGAGGTTCGGGAGCGGCCGGCGGCTGGAGAAGATCAACTCTCAGGACTACGAAGATGGAAACGAGAACCTGGGACGTTCAGGGACACACAGGAGACGCCCGGAGGACGAGGAGCAGAGGGAGAGGCAGCGCCGGGAGGAGGAGTTCCAGAATCGTTACCGGAGCGACCCCAACCTGGCCAGGTACCCGGTGAAACCGCAGAAGGAGGAGCAGGAGATGCGCATGCACGCTAAGGTGTCCAAGGTTCGGCATGAGCGACGGCACAGTGATCTCGCCATCAACGAGGTGGGGCTCGGACCAAACGAGGGAGGAGGGGGAGGTCAGGTGCCCGAAAACCGCCTGGGCAGGAGGAGCGGCGGTGGGGAGGGGGACCGTAAAACCCTCCTTGAGAACCACCAGGCTTTCTCTGGGGACAGGACCGCGGGGATGGGAGGTGGGGCGCCACCTGCGGGTGAAGGAGGGAGGTCCGGCATGGGGCCTCCTGATCTGAACCAGAACAGCAGCCACATGGAGCCCGGGACAAGGCGGGACAAAGGCGGGGACAACCTGCTGAGGAAGGACTCCCAGAGCTCCGACCAGTCCGAGTCTTTGCGACCGCCGCCTCCTCGCTCGTACAAGAGCAAGCGTGGCGCCAACAAGAGGCAGATGTCCATCAGCAGCTCCGAGGAGGAGGGCGGCTCCACGCCCGAGTACACCAGCTGCGAGGACGTGGACATGGAAAGCGTCAGCGAGAAAGGTCAGTCAGTCCAATAACCTCCCGTGTTTGCTGTAGACTCTGCAGTTCTTGCAGCGGCTCACACAGCTATCCCTCCTCCTGTCTCGCTGCAATCTTAACCTGACGTTTGCGTTTCCTGTCCACTCATCATCGCTGCCAGAATAATCCGCCTGTGGACCCAGAGTGCTGCTTGCAGGGCAGAATCCCAGCAGTAATGGGTCTGATGGCTGTTTGTAATCTGATCTGCAGCTCTGAGAGGGAACCATGTTCAACCTGGAATATATAGAAGTTCCTGTGACTTTAGCTCTACTTTCTTTAACATTTAAAGATGGCTCCAGGAGCTGAACACTGTGTAAACCATGCACAATAACCCGTAAAATTAAAAATAAATAAAAAGTCTTCTATCTGAGCTCAGAATTTGTTTTTCTGCACAGTGACTGTTTGTGTGAGGCTATTTTTATGCTCTGCGTTTCTGTCTGCCTCTCTTTAAACTGCTGTCAGGGAGTGACAGACAGCTGTGTGGTTACCGTGGTGACCTTAATGAGCCACTGGCATCATCTTGGTTCTCTTTACCCTTCCCCTACAGTTTAAACTTTAAATCTCGGCCATTTTGTCAGCTGGGATTATCAGGAAAGGAAGTGCCGGATTCCCGTTGGGCTTTAGAGACGAAAGCTGATGGTCGTTGGAAATTCGAACAGCGACGCTGGCGCCCTTCAGCGTTTCTCTTCTGTCTGCCTGTTACGTATCTGTGCTGAGGATAAACCCTGCTGCTTTCAGAGCCGCTCTCATTTATTTGGAGAGTCCTGGTGATTTAGGCCAGCAGATTTGTGGAATTAGGTCAGTGGCTCGCTGGCTACGTAATACTCCACAAACATCCAGCTGCAGCAGGCCGAGCACAGACCGCCGGCTGAAGTCAGCTGCAGGCTAGGCGCTGCACCGAGGCAGCAGATCCACCTGCTCTGATCCACCTGCTCTCTGCAGCAGATCCACCTGCTCCCTGCTGCAGGTCCACCTGCTCCCTGCTGCAGATCCACCTGCTCCCTGCTGCAGGTCCACCTGCTCCCTGCTGC
>NC_051432.1:28407861-28411518 GCF_001649575.2 Kryptolebias marmoratus
CCACCTGTTCCCTGCTGCAGATCCACCTGGTCCCTGCTGCAGCAGATCCACCTGCTCCCTGCAGCAGATCCACCTGGTCCCTGCTGCAGCAGATCCACCTGCTCCCTGCTGCAGCAGATCCACCTGCTCCCTGCTGCAGCAGATCCACCTGCTCCCTGCTGCAGCAGATCCACCTGCTCCCTGCAGCAGCAGAGAAAACAACAGTTTGGTGAAATAAATGCATGGATGTCTGCCTTCAGGAGGCAGCAGGAAGCGTTAGCTGCACTCTGTCAGCTTATCACGCTCACTGCTCCCAGAACGTGGCGGTTCCAGCTGTTTTTAATCCAGATTACTGACCCTCAGGGACTTGTAACATGTAGCTGCTGTGGTTTGGGATTATTAGCCGTTTTAAACACTCTTTAGTTTGCTGAGCCTCCAAACAGGAAGTGTGATTTTATTCATTAGTTGAATGTCTGGAGGTCAAACTTTTCATAATTAAAGTGTAAAAGTTGCAGAGTTTTAATGAAGGTGCCTCTGTTCGACTGGAAACAATGAAGTCCTTTGAGTTTCTGCTCAGCTGATCTTTGACTCCTGAGGCTTTCTTCAGTCTCAACTAAACAAAAACAATTAGTTATTTAGCAAATTAGTTTGTAATAAAGCAGCATTTTGATTCTGACACACCTTGTGAACCATGCAGCAATAAAAGTGTGTTGGATATTTTGTCAGTAAAGTTAACGCTGACTGGGAGGACGACCCAGAACCTGAGCACACTGTGGAGCCGCTGTGAAGAGTTTAAATAGAGTTTAAAGACTAGACGACTAATTCCAGTTATTGTTCCTCTTTGTATCTGCAGGAGACCTGGACTGCCATCCTTTAGATCCTACAGTTTGGCACGTGAGTTTTAGTGTCGACAGAGACCCCGAGCAGTGAACTCACATCTCCCTCCTGAATCAGAAACAGAAAAATGCATTTACCTGCAGTCCTAATAAATGTATAAGAGGCTGTCTCACCGTTTTCTGCAGCACCCGGTTACGTGGCAGCCGTCCAAAGAGGGCGACCACCTGATCGGACGCATCACGTTAAGCAAGCGGTCGGCCCTGCCTCGCGAGGCCGGCTCCCTCCTGGGCCTGAAGGTGAGCAGGACTCGGGTTTCTGTTCACTTCCGGCCTGTAAAATTTGTGTGTTTGACAACAAACCTCCGTGTTCAGGTGGTGGGAGGGAAGATGACCGAAACAGGAAGACTTGGAGCCTTCATCACTAAAGTGAAAAAAGGCAGCCTGGCAGACGTGGTGGGACACCTGCGTGCAGGTGAGTCGCCCCTCAGCTTTTACAGGATTATTAGGTGTTTGGTCCATAAAGCTTTAATGGTGTAAATCAGAGACAGACTCCCTTTTCACCAACAAGTAAAGATAAAAATATAAAATCCCCTAAATGATACACAGACCCTTTGAAGTGGGGTTCTGAACAATTTATATCTTACTTGTTATAGATGGCTCTTTGAATGACCTCAAGTTTTATTCTGAGAGACTGATGAGCTAATGGCGTCTGAGCTAACAGCTAGTCTAAGCTAACAGCTAGTCTGAGCTAACGGCTAATCTGAGCTAACAGCTAGTCTGAGCTAACACCTACTTTAAGCTAACATCTAGTCTGAGCTAACAGCTAGTCTGAGCTTACAGCTAGTCTGAGCTAACAGCTAGTCTGAGCTAACACCTACTTTAAGCTAACAGCTAGTCTGAGCTAACAGCTAGTCTGAGCTAACACCTACTTTAAGCTAACATCTAGTCTGAGCTAACAGCTAGTCTGAGCTTACAGCTAGTCTGAGCTAACAGCTAGTCTGAGCTAACACCTACTTTAAGCTAACATCTAGTCTGAGCTAACAGCTAGTCTGAGCTAACAGCTAGTCTGAGCTGATGGTTTCTAGTCTTGAAAATGTCGTAGCTATTTTATTAATCTTTAAATTACTGGTGCTAATTTCTCAGGACAGTTTTATACATAAAGTTTTGATTGTTTTGCAATGCAAGTAGATGCAGCATCACTTAGCTGTAGCATTTCCTGTGTATCCTGATGCACTTCCTGCTGGAATATTATAATATAAATAAAGGAGCCTCGGGGCGTGTTGCTCTTCTGTTTTCAGGTGACGAGGTGTTGCAGTGGAACAGGAAGTCGTTGCCGGGAGCAACCAAGAAAGAAGTCTACAACATCATTCTCGAATCCAAGGCCGAGCCCCAGGTGGAGATCGTAGTTTCGAGGCCTATAGGGTAAGATTTCCATCATCAGTAAGAAATCGTCCTTGATAAAAGCCCGTGAGGAATGGTGTTTTTATTCTGACAGACATGTTTGATATTTCTCCTTCATTTAAAAGCTCCGTCAACCGAATTATGTCCAAAAACCTCTTGAGAAAAGTGTTTAGAGCCTATCAGTAAGTAGAATTACTGGGTGGAGATTCACTTGTCCTTCCTGAAATCCTGAAATCCTGAAATCCTACAGATTGAGAGAAAGATGCCTTTTTTCCGGGTGTAACGTTCTCCTCTTCAAACCTACATGTTTGTTGTGTCCTCTCACAATGAAACATGTTAAAGGAATGTTTTATAAAACTGAATCTGTTGGGATTCTTTCACAGCGACATTCCAAGAATCCCAGGCTCCCCTCACCCTCCGCTGGAATCCAGTAAGTCTTCGTGTGCCGGCGTTGGGCCGCTTTCTGTAGCGTTCGAGAAGAATGTTGTAACAGTTTGTTAAAGGAACTATTGTTTATTAATTTCCCAGCGGGTTCCAGCTCCTTCGAGTCCCAGAAGATGGACCGTCCCTCCATATCGGTGATGTCTCCGACCAGTCCCGGCACCCTGCGGGACCTTCCTCTGGAGCTGCCGGGACAGCTCTCTGTGAGTGCAACAAGAACCTGGTCTGTCTGAGTGGATTCTGCCTCCCATCAGGGATAAATGTCTCCGTGCGTCATTTCAGGTGAAGCTGTGGTACGACAAGGTGGGTCATCAGCTGATCGTCAACGTCCTCCAAGCCATAGACCTGCCGCCTCGACCCGACGGCCGGCCTCGAAACCCGTACATCAAGATGTACTTCCTGCCTGATCGGAGGCAAGGAAACATGGACACCTGTGGGTCATATTTAAGAAGTAACAGTTACAGCAGTTCTTGTCTAAACTCCAACATCTCTGCCTTCCAGTGATAAAAGTAAACGCCGAACCAAAACCGTGAAGAAGAGCGCCGAGCCCAAGTGGAACCAGACCTTCATCTATTCCCACGTTCACCGGCGGGACTTCAGGGAGCGAATGCTGGAGATCACGGTGTGGGATCAGCCCCGGGTCCAGGAGGAGGAGAGCGAGTTTCTGGGCGAGGTGGGTGCAGACTCGTATCATGATGCTGCCACCCCCGTGCCTTGCTGTGGGGACCAGCTTCTAAATGCCTTCTGTTAGTGGGTTGGGTCCAAAGGGTTCAGTTTTTGACAGTTTTTAGTTTTTATGCTCTGGAAGTCCTTATCCAGCCTGCAGAGGGGTTCACCATAACATACTTTTTATCTTTTAAACTGACTGTTTATTAGGGTTCCAAGCCCGCGGAAGCAAGCGGGCGGCCAATGCAAGGCATGGCCGTTCGCCTGCTCCCAGCGGAGCAGGGAACCCTATTGTTTTTGTAAGGATTTTTCATAATTGTGTATTATTATTATT
>NC_051432.1:28415120-28426758 GCF_001649575.2 Kryptolebias marmoratus
TTGTATTCGCGATCTCGTTCTTTCGGTCACTACCCAAAGCTCGTGACCATAGATGAGGGTAGGAACGTAGATCGACCGGTAAATCGAGAGCTTCGCTTTTTGACTCAGCTCTCTCTTCACCACGACAGATCGGTACAGCGCCCGCTGGGACGTCTGTTGGAGTTAAAAAGCTTGAGTTGTTGGCAGCACTGAAGCATCTTTGTGTTTTCTGTGTCCTGCAGATTCTGATCGAGCTGGAGACGGCCTTGTTAGACGACATTCCTCACTGGTATAAACTCCAGACTCACGATGTGTCCTCCATCCCCCTGCCGCAGCCGTCTCCGTACCTTCCACGCCGCCACGCCCATGGAGACAGTCCCAGCAAGAAGCTCCAGAGTAGGTTTCTGTTTTCTGGGCCTCGGCCACGTCTGAGCAGCAGCTAACCTCTCCTGTGTGTGTCTGTGCGGCACGGACAGAACAAACTTCCCCTGTGTTTGTGTGTGCAGGGTCCCATCGCATCCCTGACTCAGAGTTTGATGATGGTTTGGTAGTTGGGACTAAAGGTGGGTGGGGGGCATGGTTACTGATTGTTCCTCTGCAGTAGCTTGTAGTTCTCCAGCTCCGAGTGAGAAGCTGCTTCTTGCATCCTCCCTAAACTCTGCTTGCAGGTTGAAAACTAATTTTTAATTTGCACTGGATCAGAAAAAGGAACACCTCTGAGGTTTCCTGCTACTGGAAGCCTTCAGTTACTGAATCGACTTTACTTTTGAACTTTCTGTTGAAATTTTGAGGCTTCAGTGATCAGTTTCTCCTCTCCTGCTGGACCATAAAACCACCGATTGCATGTTAGACTGTAGAGCTGCTTACTTATTCTACTGCATGCTTTCACACCTACAAGTCTCTTCACTGGAGTCACCCAATGTGTCAGCAGGAAGAACAGAATCCCCGTTTCTGCTGTGGCTTCGGTTCCTGTCAAAATAATGTGGACCTCATACATGAAGTCACACATGTTCAGGTTTTATTTGGGTCTTTTAAAATGCCAGATGGGTCAAATTTGTTTCTCACTGAGCTGAAAGTAGTTGGCAACAAACCTGCCTGTTGGAAACGCAGCTGTGTGAAGAGGATTGTTTTCTTAATCGCCGAGTCAAGACGTTTTATACTTTCCACTCATCTGGCACTTTACAAGCACGATAAATCCAGATCTTTGTGATCTGACAGAAACAACCCCTGAGCTCACCTGACCTGCAGGTGGTTTGCTTCCTGCCGTGGTGTTTTACGGATCTGAAGTGGTTGTGAGGAGAACGCTCCCGATGATGCAGCTGACGCCTGTTTGTGAACTCCTAAATAACCTTTGAACCCGTTTCTGTTTTATTTTGCTTTTCGGTGTCTGTGTGTGTGTGTGTGCGTGCGTGCGTGCGTGCGCGTGTGCGTGCGTGCGTGCGTGTGTGCGTGTGTGTGTGCGTGTGTGTGTGCGTGTGTGTGTGTGTGTGTGTGTGTGTGTGTGTGAGAAGGTGCCGAGCGTAACTCCCGGGACAGAGATCGGGGCAGTTCCTTGGCCGTCCCGGACCAGCAGCGTCCTATCCAGCACCGCTCCCGTTCGGTGTCTCCTCACAGAGAGGACTCCTGCCGGGCTCGGTCTCGACCTGCGCACGTGCCCATGCAAAGGTCAGCGCCGTCGGCCGAAACCACAGTGAACTGCAGTGCTGCAGAGTCACAGTCAAGAGTTTGACTGAGAATAAATCCAGCTTCTTGTTTTTCCTTCCTTTGCTGATCAGATGTCCTGTAGCAGGTGTCACCTGGACCGCAGGTGTCACCTGGTCCTCAGGTGTCACCTGGACCGCAGGTGTTTGTCCCCAACAAGCTCCTGGCACAATATTTGATGACTTAACTTCCTGTCAGAGTTGGTAGAGTTAATTTAAACCGGTTGGTTTCCTGAACCGACCCGGCTTATATTCAGAGTCCACACGCTGTCAGCCGAGTTCCAGCAGCTTAATGTCCGCCTGATTTATCCAATCAGAAACCAGCTCTGGTGTTTTATCCAATCAGAGAGCAGCTCTGATGTTTTATCCAATCAGAAACCAGTTGTGATGTTTTATCCAATCAGAGACCAGCTCTGATATTTTATTCAATCAGAGAGCAGCTCTGATGTGTTATCCAATCAGAAACCAGCTCTGATGTTTTATCCAATCAGAGACCAGCTCTGGTGTTTTATCCAATCAGAGAGCAGCTCTGATGTGTTATCCAATCAGAAAGCAGTTGTGATGTTTTATCCAATCAGAGACTAGCTCTGATATTTTATTCAATCAGAGAGCAGCTCTGATGTGTTATCCAATCAGAAACCAGCTCTGATGTTTTATCCAATCAGAAACCAGCTCTGATGTGTCTCTGGGATCATGGTCCTGTTTGTCCCAGACTAGTCCTCCTTCACGATGCCATCTGCTTTTGTACCACAGCATGATGCTGCCACCACCGTGCTTTAGCTGATACAGTAGTCTTAGATCCGAAGCCTCACCTTCAGCTCAGTCTTTGTCTCGTTTGTCCATCAGACTTTTGTCCACGTGGACAGCTGCAGGTTTCAGTCCAGCTCGAAGGTTCTGGTTTTTTGAGCAGGATTTTCTTTCTTGATCTTAAAACTTGTTGAAGCTGTTTGTTGTTTAATCGTTCCACCACGAAAACAGAACTGTTGGTAAAAAATAAACATTAAAACTCTGACCCAGTCCGTGATGAGTGGATGGAAACGTCTGACTGTAACTGCTTGTATTTTTTATTTTGGTCTCTGTCTGAAGTAGTAATAATAATTATTTCATCAGGAGTTTGGACGAGATCCACCAGAACCGCCACCACTCCCGCTCGCCCTCGCGGTACCACGAGTCGTCCCTGGAGCACCAGCGCTCCGGGGACTCGGACTACGAGTACTCAGAGGACAGGTAACCTAACGTTAGGTTACTTTCAGCTCTATAATAAATGTTAATAATTAGGATTAGTTTTTCTCAGTTAGTGTGTGATCTGATGTCAGCAAACTAATTCTACTAATACGACTAACTGTTTACTAACTGCTCAGTTTGTTCTCGACTTAAATGAAGTTTTAGATTTATTATTTGCTGTTTTCTTTCATTCATAAACTCCCGTGGCCTGTCTGAGTTTCCATCCTGCTGTGTTGTTGTTTTTCATTCCTTCACCCATCGTCATGGCAATGACAGTGAGGTTCTGGAGGTGCACAGGTCCATTCGGGGCGGGAGTGCCGAGTGCCTACACACCAACAGGTACAACCATCGTTCAGCCTTACTCTAACGAGTTTAATCCCACGTTAACAACTCATTTAGGCTTTACTTCATCTGCATGAAATCAGAGTTCCTGCCTGGCTCTTCTATGTTGTCTAAGAAAAACACACAACAACAACAACAACAACACTGAACATGACATGAGATTAGCATAACCTCAGAAAAATGGCGAATCTTTCTTTGATTTATTTCTTTTCCCTGTGTTCTCTCACATTTTCACTATTTTCCACTTTTTTCTTGCCTTGCTTTCAATGTGCATGACCCCCACTCATTCAACCAGGAGCGTAGGTAGATACAGCAACACACTGCCCCCCAAAATGCCCCTTTTAGTAAACGGTATCCATAAAGACATTTACAGGTAAGACTTTCAAACATGGAAGGCAGTCTTTGCCTTTCTGTCCATCTTCGTTCCTGTCTTTGTTGTTTTTTTGCTCACATTCGTGCTCGAAGTGGGGGCAGAGTACTGCTATTTTAAGGTACTTTAAGGTACTTAAATTCAGAGTTTTCTTCACCTTGGGGAGCACAGAGACGAGTAGCCGAGGTGTTGCTCCGCTCCCAGGTTAAACTTCTCCTCTCAGAGATCACAGTAGACCCGGTCCAGCTGGGCCGCCGGTTGGCCCAATCATCGTTCTTCCTGACCCAATCTGACCCAATCAGAAGCAGCTTAGAGCGAGTCATGACTTCCTGTTTTCATTCGATGTCCTGAAGGTTCGACACTGACTATCAGCAGATTTATGCTATGAAAAGTTCAGATACTGGACCCACTTTGAGCACCGCCTCAGATCTTTTGTGAAGTTGATCGGTCATTTAGGAGCAACTCTGTGTTAGCTGCTTGTTTTCTGTGGTCAGAGTTTGTTTAGTGAGATCCAGGTGTGAAGGTTGAATCTCTCAGGGCTGCAGCTGCTGGAGACCAGGTGAAAAAGTTGAAGTTTTAGTTCCAGTTTCACTGAGTTTAAAATGTTTGCGACCAACTGACCAGTGAGCCGTGGGTTTAAAAAAATAAATTAAAATCAAAGTATAAACTACTCTGTGCCGTGAATCAAGAGAGGCAGATTTTTCAGTTTTTTAATAATTATATTTTGTAATCAGTGGATTTTGGACCATCAGAGCAGAGCTCCCTGCAGGTGTCAACGTGAGACGGGTTGGAGACGACCAGTGACTATTTTGAGACTTTTATTTGAACGTATTCAAAGTTAGAAGAAGACAGCGAGCGTCTGCGACTCAACGGTTGACTGTTTGAAGACGGTTTGGAAACTCCTGGATCCTGTTCAGCTCGTCTCCAGCAGCCTCAGACCTGAGGGATAAACACTGACGTGTTGCATTTAATTACAGCTCTATCCTTAATGTCATTCAGGCTTTTTTCTTTTTTTTTTAGTTGAGCTGCAAACCATAAATCATGTTTCACGTCATGTTGTGGTTTTTCTCCCCCTCCTGTTTTCTTCTGTCGCTTGCATGTGTCATTTGGTTTTCTTTTGCCTTCGTTTGCATGTGGTTGCCTCCCCGCCTGCTGTGGGCGGGGCCTGTGGCACACAGCTCCACCCTCCCCGCATGCCTAAAAGGCAAGCCGCCCCACAGGATGGAGGGGGGTGGCACCTCGCCTCGTAGCATTCTCACACACCGTGTGCTGAGGTTTACTGACGAGGTCACGGTTAGGTAAGAGCAGAGCCACTTCACACATCTCTACCATCGTCTCCTCCTCCTCCTCCTCCTGCTCCTCCTCCTGCTCCTCCTCCTCCTCCTGCTCCTCCTCCTCCTGCTCCTCCTCTCCGACTCACCGCAGCTCAGCCGCCGGACGGTTCGTCTGCAAATATCCGACATCATGCAACCTCACAGAGTCAAAGATCTGTTTAACAAGCTGTGACTCAGGAGAAACAAACAGATGTAAACTCAAACACAACCCATCCCGTCTCCTAGACCTGGTTCCCATGGCAACCCACCAGCCTCCCATTTTAGTGTCTCTCAGTGTTTGACTGTGATGAATGTTCTCTTTCCTTCACTTCCTGTCTCGTTTCTCTCTCTCCTTCTTCATCGCCTCTCCTCGCTTCCTCGCTGATCTCGTCTGTATCCGCGTTCCCGTGGCACCGCAGCGACCTGCAGCCGTCGTTGGACAGAGTTCGGAGCGCCAGCACCACCTGTCTGAGACCGGACAGCAACTTCCACTCCTACGACAGAGACAGGTAATACTCGCCCCGCTCTTTTCAAACAATCACTGCCTTCTCAGATGTGTCTTTTTAAATAAAATGAACCGTTGAACAGGATGCTACACGGCTTCCCTCCTTCCACACAAACATATTTTCCCTCCCGACTCGTTGTTTAGTTCAGACGTCACGTTTCCTCACATCAGTCATCAAGTTTTTAAGTCTGCATTCAGAGGCTGGAGGTCAAAGAAGCCACCAAACTTAAAAATCCTAATATTATTTCACTTTAGTGTCACTAAAACTCTTTTATTTACAGTATTGGTTTGAAGTTTAGGTACAAAAGCTACACCCTTAATTTAGAAAACGTTTGTTTGTTCTGTAAAACGTAAAGAAAAACAGAATACAGTGATTTACAAATCTTTGCAAAATCATTTTACAGAATGTCTTAACTTTTCTGAATTTGGTATTTTTTATTTATTACCTTCTGGAAGTGATGCTAGCATCCTGTCGCTCAGGTTTAACACACCTTTTAGCATCAAAACAACAAATCAGGTAGAAATTCAGATGCAGCGAAACCATAAAGTAAAACTGAAGTTGTTTAAACTTCTTATGCTGAACCGTGGAGGATCTGGTGAATTTGCAGCCATTACTAATAAAATGTCCCGGCGTTCCCAGCTGGAATGCTCCTCCTCCCACCCCCTCCAGGTGCTCCAACTCTTTGCCGAGCCCTCGGATCTTAGTAGGACATGTGTCTCCTGAGGAAGACAGGTATACCAGGCCGTCCTCCCACCTCCTGCCGCTCTGCTTTTCTGCTTCCAAACTTCCTGAATCCTCATTTCGAAGCTTCTCCCGCAGCCCAGAGCTCAGCAATCCTGTAACCAGCGCTGATTTCTTCCCTTTTCTTGTAAATATTTGTGGTCTACGGTTGTGTGATGGCCTTTCATTCTGCTGGACCTGCTTCTTCTGCCTCTTCTTTGGCTTGAAAGCACTTGATTTGCTGGAGAACGAAAGAACTGTTCTGCTTTCATTCAGTTTGAGCATGATCGAGTGAATCTTCTGTTTTTCTGTTTGTTTCTGCGGCTGCTGTTTGCTGAAACAGCCTCGAGGGCGATAGGTAACGTCATTCTGTCCTCCTTTTATCAGTTTTGTCTCTGACTCTCCTCACTCTCTCCTCTCATTGTGTTCATAACTTCACTTTCTTCTTCTGGAACCAGAACACGTTCATCAGCTGTCCATAAAAGTCTGGGACATGGGTTCGAACATGTAGCCGAGCTCATCTTACAGAAACTGATTCAGAGCTGAGCATCATGATTGGATTACTGGTATTACTGGCTGTATATGGATATATTGAGGGCATTTATTGTGCATTCATTATGGGATTGGTAGCCATCTTTCACGTATTGCTTCTATGATCTCCTTCCTGCAGAGCAGGTTGGTGTAGTTGTTATTATTTGCTGTCAGCACATAAGAAGAGTTTAACGGTCTGAAACTCACTGAAGTTCAGCTGCTGTTTCCTGATCAGCACGAAACGTGGCCACAGACTGTTGGCGAAACAAGGATTTATTCCCCAGCTGTCAGGCAGAGAGCAGCATCCTGTCTTATTTGTTGAAATATTATTTTGTGTCTGCAAACAGGTTCACAGTTTCATGTTGTTTTTATTTGCTGACGACAGTCGAATCCAGCCCACCTCCATCCTGAGGGGCAGTCGGAGGAGAGGGGGCCCCCTGAGGCCCTTTTCCCAGACGGTGCTGTCAGGGTCCTGCCCCAGCTCGCCACGCCCGGACAGGTGCATGCTGTTACCTGTGCTCCGCCCGCCCTCCCCCTGAGTGTTCACACAGGCTCCTCTCCTCCTGATTCGGACCAGTTTGTTGCTCTTTAACTGCCTCATGGTGACCAAATATTTCCTGTTTCTGATGCTTTTTCTCAGAGCACATCCACACGGCAACCCCTCCCCTCCCTCGTCGGGTCGACGCGGCCGTCAGCTGCCGCAGCTTCCTGCTAAGTGCAGCAGCGTCGAGCAAGGTGGGTTTTTACCTCTGACCATAATTCAACCCTCGCTTTCTGTGTTTTACATGACCTCGAACAATAACTGTTTTATATCAGCACCCCACAAACAACACAAGGAGGCAGGGCGTGAAGGAGAGGGAGAATAATTCAGAAGAAGAAGGCCCTCCTGACGTTTCAGCAGGCGAACAGTTTCAGGAATTATAAACGTTGTCTTCAACAGGAAATCGTCTGAAGGGTCCAGCTGGTTTTACAGATGTCACAACTGATGTAAAATCATCCAAACATGGATATAATTTGTCCCTGCAGGACCGAACGTGACGGGATGTTTACAGAAACACCAAACAAACATTGAGTTTTAATCTCTGCAGGATTCTGCAGCTGCCTGAATGAACTCAAACTGCTTTTTGTTGTTAAGACAGAAAAACATCATCTGAATGTTTTTATTTCGTTTTAGTAAAGTGGATTAAATTTGAGTGAGTTTAATTCAGAAACTCTCAGAAATTCTCAGAAACAAGAACAGACCTGAAATCTGGGATTAAATTTGAGTTTATTTAAACAATAATAATACTCAGTTTCTTTATTGATAATTAAACTGCTGATGGCTGTGGGTTAGAATACCTTTAAACATATATTTATATTTAAATTTAATGGTTATTGATGAGAATGAATACAGTTTTAAGTCTTCTCCTGTCTGTAGGAGCTTTTATACGTTTCTGCTCCACCTGGTGGTAGAAACCAGGTCCTGCAGCTGCTGCTTATTTCTGTTTGTTTTGTCTCAGCCTTGGCGGCAGACGAGCGAGCCCGACAGCTGCCCATGAAAGTACATTCCTACCGGCCTTCAGCCTCCCACGACCCTCAGACAGACCTCAAGGCCAAGCGGGAGGTCAGCGCCTCTCTTCTTCGTGGTTTTTTTTTTGCAGTCGTCCGTGCAGGTTGTTGATTTTCCCTCCGTCTCTTCGCAGATGTTTGCAGAGCAGAGGCGCAGCAGCGACAACATGTCGGCCAGATCCTCGGACAGCGACATGAGCGACGTGTCGGCTCTGTCCCGCGCCAGCAGTGCCTCTCGCCTCAGCAGCACCAGCTACATGTCCATCCAATCAGAGCGGCCCGGGGGACGGCTCAGGTCAGTCTGCTCTGGTGCCGGTCCTCAGTCCCGTTCAGCTTCCTGTTTGTAATCGTTGCATGCTAATCCGTGTGTGCGTTTCTTCCTGCATGCTGCATGCCTCTGCTGCTCTGCTTCTCACACACAAACACAAACAAACAAAATGAAAATAAACTCAGATCCAAGTCTTTAGAGGAGGAGAAGAAGGACAGGAGGATCTCGTGGGGGATGAACGGAGCCGAGGAGAGGAGGGTGGCCGAAAAGAGACACTTCTCTGATGAGTTGAAGCGCAGGAGACACACTGTAGCCGGAGACACCAGGGAGTCCAGGTAACCGTGAAGGTTCCCCGTGTCCTAAACCTGTCCCTCCGTCCCAAACAGCAGTGAGACGACGGGAAACTCAGCTCCTTAAATTTGATCATTTTTAGTAATAATATCAAACTCCACCTTTTGGTTTTTCAAAATAAAAGAGCAGCTCTGCTCATAAAAAAGAGTTTGTTCATCACCAGAAACTCTCCTGAGTCTCTGGGATCCTGTTTATGTCAGAGCGAAGGACCTTCGTGACCTCCTGATGCGAACTTCAGTCAGAAAAACAGGAAGTTTGACTCTTAGGTTGTCAAAAAACAACTTTGTGACGATTTAAAGAGAAGTTTTCGATCGTGTTCGTCGTCTGGGTCGTTTCTAAAGAAGATTAGAGGCAACAGAAATTGACCAACATGATTTACAAATCAATCAAATGAACGTTAAGACAATAAAAGAAAAGTGAGGAAATAAAACACCTACGCAACATAAATCCATCAGCTCTGATCAAACTCCAGGGAATAAAGATGAGGTTTAAAACGCTCAGCGGTCCGTATATGAAGAGACGAACCCTTCCACAGGTTTGAAGCAGCGGCCATCTTTATATTTCAGTTTGGGTCTTGGAACGTGGCGGAAACACTGGATGGTAGATCGGCTCTGACTGCGGAGGAGATCAGGGTCAGGATCTTCAGCTGAATCCCGAAACCGACGGGAAGCCTGGACCGGAGTTATGTGTTCTGGACCGTTTGTACAGAACGACATGAAAGTCTTTGATGGAGAGACGTGGCGTCACCTCGGCGATGAGGTCTGATTCCACATCTGCTCTGAGAAGGTTACATTTAGCAGAGCTGATGATTTTCAACCTGAAGCAGCCGAGCTGCGTCTCCCGAACACCTGGAGGCCTTCAGGAGTCCGTCCTCCACCTTCGGGGTGACGGTGTTCTCCTGATGTTTTAGACTTTTAGACCGAACCTTAAAGATGTCCCCATAAACAATAACAGAAACCAAGTGAGGAAACCAGCTTCTCTTTTCAACCTTTTCCAGGTAATTTTGGGTAATTTTCTTTAATGCAGCTTTATATATATATATATTTCCCTTCCATCCCATGTGACTGTGTGAATTGTTGTTTGTTTGTAAACATTATATTCACGTCTGAGTGATTTCCCCCCTCCCTGCATGTCTCAGATCCCTCCTTGCATGCCTCCTGTGTTGTGACTGCCTGGACCCCCTCCATCCTTCAGATCTGGATCCTCCTCCTCCTCCGTCCTCCCCCCGCTCCACCCGATGTTCCCCAGCTCCCCTGCAGGGGGCAGCGGAGAGGCCTCGGACCCACCTCCCGCTCCCCACCGCCCTCCCGGTTCCCTGGGGCCCTCGGGGAGCAGGGACCTCAGGGACCTCAGGGACCGTGGGGGACGGCGGCAGCATGGCGGGACTGTCCTGCAGCACGGCGCCCCCCTCTGAGGGGACGGACATGCGGCGTCTCCTCCGAAACACTAGGGGGCAGCATCGGTTTCTGGGCAGCTTCTGCTCACGTGTGGCGGCTTGTTTGAGAAGAATTAACCTTCGTTTGTGAAATTATCATTTTATTATAAACCTGCTCCTGTTAGAATCAGAACATTTCAGGTTTTCAGTTCCTGGTTTGAGACAGGAAGTAGAAAGGTCAGAGGTCAGTCAGAGACACGTTCAGCTCGGCTGCCATTTTGAATAAAGCGTTTAGAGAAAAGCAATAAATATTAGTGTTCCTGTTCATTTTGTTTAGTTCTTATTTCATGACCATTTCTGACCACAGCTGGTTCCAGCAGGGGGCGGAGTCTAAAAAAAGTTTATTTCATTCAATCAGGTTATTTGTTTGTCTTTGAATTACACAAATTACATGTAACCAAGCAGTTTGTCAGCAAAATAATCTTTATTAGATTCAACAAAGACTTGTTTTTCTTCACACACACACACACAGCACAACATGATTTAAATGTTTAAAATGTTTTGAACTCTTTCAAAAGGAGCCAAACTTAAAAATCTGATTCTCGGTGAATGATTTTTGAAAAAAGGAATAAATAAATTTGACTTTCTTTTGTGATGTTTGTCAGTTTTGTCAGAGTCCTAAGTTTTAATTTAAGGATCTGAAGGCTTTTATTTCATGTTTTGATGTTTAAAGTTGGGTTATTCTTCCGACATCAGGTCTGTTTCGTTTGAAGCCTCCTCTTCCTCCCGTCTGTCGACCTCAGCTGACCCGGTGTCCTCTCCCCGCAGCCGTCAGATGAGATCCTCGATGGGCCGCAACATGATGAAGAGCTCCAGCGTGAGCGGGGAGATCTACACGCAGGAGCACACGGACGGCAGCCAATCGGACACGGCGCTGGGCACGGTGGGCGGGGGCAGCAAGAAGCGGCGCTCCAGCCTCAGCGCGCGCGTGGTGGCCATCGTCGGCAACCGGCGCAGCCGCAGCACGTCGCAGATCAGCGGCCCGGGTGAGTCACCGAGTAAACCGTCATCAGAGGGAGGTTACAGGAAGGGGCGGAGCCAGAGGTCAACCAATCATTATCAGTTACAATGAAGACCAAAACTGAATTAAAATAGAAGCATTTATTTAAAACAAGTGGCTTGAATGTGTATATGGCATGTACTTGTGTGTGTTTGTAAATCCATGGGGATCAGCCTCAGGGCACAACCATGATGACTCACTGAAATGACATGAATTAGTTTATATGAATGTTGATTCAAAACACAAGATTTTAGCAGAGATTTCACCTTTTTATCAAACACCAGTGAGGTGTTGTAGTTTTGGAGCTGGACCAGTTCTAGTGTGGTCCGGATGCAAAAAAAGTGCTGAAGT
>NC_051432.1:28427088-28429447 GCF_001649575.2 Kryptolebias marmoratus
CAGTAAGGTAGCAAAGCTGCGCTCTTCTTCGTAGACATTGAGTTTGGCTGCAGCTGCACACAGTTGCAGCGCCTCCTACAGGAAACTGGTGGAGCTACGCAGAGAACCACGCCGTTCAAAAGCCTTGTTTGGATTCAGGTTTTTATAAAACGCTGAGGTCCGGACCTCGGGGTCCTCAGTGGGTCCTGGTTACAGTCAGGGTCGACATTAACTGTTGTTTGACTGAGGAGGAGGAGTCATGTTTCAACAGAAGCATCTTAATGTGACCGTAACGTGGATTAAAGTTGAGTTTTTAAACTGAGCCAGAATGTGAACTAATCTATGATGAGTGAGCAGAACCTGGGCCCGGCTCTGGTTCTGTTCACTCATCTTTAGAACCGGATCCGTTTTCTTGTTCTGAATGAAACCATCGAAGGTGCTGAATAAATGACTCAGATTTTCTGTAAAAGTAAACAACTGAGAAACATTTCATTTTTTAATCAGTATTTTCTGTTTGGTTTGATCTCCTCTCACCGCTTTGCAAAAACAAAAAAAACACAAAAACATCGAAACGTGCAGCTCCGTCGGGAACAGTGTGGCACATCGAACGTTTCACCGGAGATGACAAAAAGATGAAACATCCAAACTCTCATTAACTTCCACTGAATCCAAGCTGTGAAATATCCTTTTAATGCAGATCTCAACATTAAAACCTTAAACTGAATCCTGAAGGTTAAATGGAGTCGGATGAGTTCTTCAGGCCGAGGTCCGGTTTGTAGTTCCGACCTGCTCCGAGTGTTTTATTTGTAGCTCTTTCATCCTGAGAGCCGTCAGTGTTTCCTTCTGATCCCAGAATCACTGAACTTCTGCTTGAAGCCTGTTTTTATCGTCTCTTCTCGCTGTCGTCCAGAGGGGAAGAGTAAAAAGGAGAAGGGCGCTCCCATCCAGAGGAGCACGGAGACCGGCATGGCCGTGGAGCTGCCCCGGAACATGAGCCGGCAGCCCAGCAGGGAGTCCAACAACAGCAGCATGAACAGCTGCAACTCCGAGGGGAAGTCAGTACCCGCCTCCGTCTGTGACCTGCAGCGCCGCTCTTTTTGAAACCTGACGGTTCCTCTCTGTTCTCTGTTAGTCTCATCTTCTCTGGAGTGAACCTGGGAGCCAGCAGCCAGTTCAGCGACTTTCTGGACGGACTGGGACCGGCACAGTTAGTGGGCCGACAGACGCTGGCCACCCCGGCCATCGGTACGAAACCTTCTGTCCTCCTTTTGTCTCCTGTCTTCTCTCATGTCCATTTTCATCCTGTTGTCATGTTTCCGTCTTCCATGAGTAGAGGCTGTAAGTTTGACGCAGCGTCCTGACAGAAACTGAAGTCTTGTCTCGTCTCTGCTCTCTCTCAGGTGACATCCAGATCGGGATGATGGAGAAGAAGGGGCAGCTGGAGGTGGAGGTCATCAGAGCTCGAGGACTCGTACAAAAACCAGGATCTAAATCTCTCCCTGGTAGGAACCAACGAGTCGGGCCGACAGCTGATCGAAGCCTAACGTGCTGTTTCTTACAAACTCTCTCTGAAAAGCAGGACATGTCACAGTACATTGTTATTGATGTAGAATTTTATGGTTATTTGTGAGCACAACGAGCACCAGCAGCTAGCTGTAGCACTTCCTGCAGGAACATCATAATATTTCTGCTGGAATAACCGTGAAAGGTGGCAATAAAAAGACCAGTGTTCACGTGAAGACAGGAGCTTTAAGACGGCAGCGGCTTGTTTTAGTCTTGACCCGTCTGAACTAGCCGTTAGCTCATCAGTCCGGTCAGAATTAAACTATCGCTGCCTCAGTCACGTTGTTTTAATAATTAAAGACACACAGCTTCTCCTCCTCTTTGGTTTCCACTCTAATAAACCTTGTTGTTTTGATTTGGCTCACTTTGTTATCGCAGACACTTTTAATCCCATTTATCAGTCAGTAAAATGGACAGATTAATGTGAGATGAGTCTAAACTCCCTGCAGCCCCCCTCCTAAACTGTAGGTGGTGCTGTGAAGAAATTAATCCCGTTACACAGCAGGAAGGGGAGCCCTTCACTCATAAACTTACATTATTCAGACCCTCCAGGATTTCGCAATGTTGCGATCGCAACTATTAACGCAAAATCACAACTTTTTGCAACTTTGCCCAAAACACCGCAAAATCACAACTTTAACCCAATATTTATTGTTTCTAAAGTGATTCGCCACCGTTTCTGCGGTCTGGTCTCTTCTTTGTGGGTTTGTGTAGCGTGGAATACAAAATAACCCCAAATAACTCAGGAAGAAGACGCGTGACGTCACTTCCTGTTAACATCAGAATGCCGGGAGCGTGCAGGAGCAGCGACCGAAGC
>NC_051432.1:28429697-28432075 GCF_001649575.2 Kryptolebias marmoratus
TCAAATAAAGCACCTTTTGAGAATGTCAGTGTTTGTTGGGAATTATCTTACAGAACTAGGAAGGATTTTTGGTTTAGATATTAAAAGTTATGGTTGTTATTGATTTTAGTAAAAAAAAAAAACTTTTAGGAAAATGCCCCGCAAAATCAGGCATTTTAGCCGCAACAATCACAAAAAATGCCTGAAATCCTGGAGGGATTGACTTTTCACACTATTATCATTATTATTAACCTTTATTTAACCAGGATCACAGATCTCTCTCAGTGGCCTGACATGCAGGTTTTTAGTCTGTATCTGTTGGAATATGGTGAAAACGTCTCCTCCTCTTCCTCCTCTTCCTCCTGGCTTCTCCCTCCAAAGAGGCTGAAACCAGCTGAGAGAGACGAGCAGATCTGTTTGTGTTTCCCACTAATGGCTTTTTTGTTGCTTTTTGTCTCGGCCCTCAGCTCCGTATGTTAAAGTCTACCTGCTGAATAATGGAGCGTATGTAGCCAAAAAGAAAACCAAGATTGCACGGAAAACGCTCGACCCGCTGTACCAGCAGGCGCTGCTGTTCGAGGAGAGCCCGCAGGGGAAGGTCCTACAGGTGAGCTCCAGGTTCATTCCTCTTCCTGTCAGAGTCGCACCAGAGACCCGCGGGGGCTTGACGGGTACGTTTTTCTCCTTCAGGTGATCGTCTGGGGGGACTACGGCCGCATGGACCATAAGAGCTTCATGGGAGTTGCACAAATCCTGCTGGACGAGTTGGACTTATCGAGCACAGTCATTGGTTGGTACAAGCTGTTCCCGCCGTCCTCCTTGGTGGACCCGACTCTGGCCTCCCTGACCCGGAGAGCTTCGCAGTCGTCCCTGGACAGCTCGCCCGGACCGCCCGGGGTCCGATCCTAGTGGACCAAAACTTCTCCGCCATCCGTTGAGGGGAATCAAAACAACTACAGGAGAAGAGAAACGGTGGAAATGTAGAACAACAATCAGAAACAGTCACAAGGAATCTGACAATCACTCCTGCCTGTCGTAGGGAGCGTCGCATCTCAGAGTTTCATTTCCATCCAGAGGAAAAACCTCGTAGTTCTTCGTTTTCCAGCTCTGTGGCCCAAAAACGACAACTACGAGTGTCAGCGAATCCAAATGAAACAGGGTGGTTTTTAACTTAGCAAAGAAATGTACGTAAGCGTTGGAATGTACGTCGTCCTCGAGACGGAGGTAACTCCCCCTTCCTGCCTGCAGGTGGCGCAGTCTGGAAGCACAGGGCCTTCTTCTGGTGCCTCGATCGCTGGTCCCTCTCTGCGTCGACATGTTTACCACGGCTGCTTCCAGGCCAGAGTTCTTTCTTTCCCTTCGTTACGACGGGCACAAAAGGTTTTTTACAGTGCATAAAATGCTTGTGATGATGTTGTCAGTCCGATGTGTGCATGGAGAAAAAAAAAAATGAAACGATATGAAGTTTACTAAATGACTGCAAGGTTCCTGTGAGAGGAACAGGAGACGATTGTGATGGAACATTGTTTTGGCTCCGTTTTAGTTCTAAACGAGTCTCGGAGCAGCAGAAGGGTTAAAGATGGAAACCGTAGCTGTTCCAGGCCCAACAGATTAGTATTTTTCCATCAAAATGCTTCATTTCCTCATAGATTTACAAGCATTCACTCGTGGCATTCCACAGATAATCTTTTACAACTCCAGCCTTTCTGCATGTTAAACGAAACAAACTGAACGGATTCACGTGTGGCCTCTCTCTGTTTTACACAAAACCAAATATTTAAACTTTACTCACCAGTAAAACAAGAGAAGGAGAGCGAAAGAACGGTCCTGAATCCCAGACGAGCCCCCAATATAAATCAGGTTTGTTTAAAAAAAATGGCTCACACATAAAAATAATCCAAACTTGCTTTGGAGACCAAACCGACACTTAGTAGCTATTAGCTTCTGAAAGACTCCATGAAAATTTCTCCCTCATTCTCCAAACCGGCTTTGACTGCAGGTAAGATGTTTACTACTTACTGCATGCAGTCACATTTTTAAATGTCCCTTCCACTTCAGAGAGTTCCTAAATCCCAAACAAAACCCGAACTTGAATTTGATACGATGAAGAGGAGGGTCCACACGAAGAAACGTGACGCCATGACTGCATGCTTGTATTAGTGCTGGGTGATATGGATAATTTTATATCACGATAACGATATATATCACGATATACCCCAATTACGTACGTTGTCAGTTATTCTCTGAAAAATATGAAAAAATAATCTAATTTCTAACTTTTTTCAAGCTTTATTTCGAAGTGACATTTAACTGAACTTTCACAGATGAGATCTGCTGCATTTTAGTGCAGCAATATATATGTACCTGTTAGACGTAACAGAATCAAATGACAACAGACT
>NC_051432.1:28432492-28440928 GCF_001649575.2 Kryptolebias marmoratus
AATTTATGCAAAGTGACAACACTAATACATTCGTCGTAGCCTACGTTATGAAATATTTACATGAATCATTGATACAATTATGATAGAAACGACAGAAGAAAATATATCACGATAGACACTTTTCTATCGTCCCCACGATATGGATCGTTATATTGCCCAGCACTACTTGTAGGAGATTAAAATACTGACAGTTTCTTTAGAAAAGGAGAGGCCTGGAAAAGCCAGATGTTACAACTTTAACCGCTCTCAGCATTCAGGTGTGACAAAGTCAGGGGGAAACAGGGCTACAGCAGAGCCAAGATGGCGGATCGTCTCAAAGATCTTTACTTTTTACAGCGTTTCCTTCGTCTTTGTACAGATGTATATCAGGCCTCCTGGGAGGTTGGCCAACAACGCCACGAGGGCGCAGCGTTACTGTAAAAACCAACAGGATAACTTAACCTTTCTGAGGGAGTGCCTTCCCTCGCCCCGGCACGTTTAAGGTTTTTATCCAAACTTCAGTTTCAACTTTTTTTTTAAATATAAGCACAAGAGCTTGATTTTTTTACTGCAAAAAAAAAAAGTTTAACTTTTTGAAAAAATAGATAAATAAATATGTAGTTATTAAAAAAAAAAAAAAAAGGGAAAAAACCAATAATCCTGTCGGTTCAGTTCATTTTTTTTGTCTTGATATTAAAGGATAAGTTCGGCCATTTTGAAGTAGGGTTCTGTAAAAAAAAAAAGTAAAACTACTTTAAACCAACTCCAACAGTTTATTCAAACAACATTTTATAAACCTTCACACTTATTTACAGAAACATCTGTGGTTATAAACAAATGTGCACCAACATGAAGGGAATCTGTCCAGAGTTTCTTTATTTCTGTCAAAACAACCGAAAAATGCAAAACCCGTCCCGACGTAAAGGTTTAAATCGGAGGATTCTCATAAACCCAGATGTTTTAATTCAGCAGGACTCCTCTGTGGAAGGAGCGCCGTTGGGATTGGTCAACATTACATCATCGGTGTGGTCCAAACGGACCCAGTTCTAAAGTGGGTTCTGTTGACTTAAAGCAACTCCAGTTTTCAAACGAGGGTTTCCTGCAGGAACGCACATCGCCTGCCCTCACGGTGTGTGTTGAGGACGACTCTCAGCTCGGTATCTGTCAAACTGACCGAGTCGGAGCCATTTTTGTTTGTTTGGGTCGATTAGCTCAGGCAGATACAGCCGCTTCAAGATGGCCGAACTTTTCCTTTACGGACAAGCAGAAAAGAGTCGGTCGCAGTTTTTCTCGTCCATCTTCGTGAATGTGAAAGTCGGGACGCCAACACTCATCCCCTGCTCGCTCTGTAGACTCCTCCCACCGCCAGAAGAGGGGGAGGGGCCAGCTTGACTTCGGAACCAAGCTGCATGCACATTTTTTTGTAAAACCGTTACAGAAAATTGAAGAAAAAAACAAACTAGATGCGTGTGTTAGTTCCGCGTACCGTCGGGCCGCTTGTTCGTTGCATGCAGTTGTACAGTTTGCTCGTATTTGAGTATTAAAGAGTTAAAAACCAAGAAGCCATTCCCATGATGCCGAGACATCTGAACTCCACGTTCCTCCGCCGGGCGCCGAATGACCCCGAGATCACGCCGATGTCTTTCCTTAATCCTCCCCAAGACGTACTGTAAGAGCGGAGGGAATCCAAGGGAGGTTGAGTCAGATGTGAAGAACTGAATCAGTGGTTTGTTAATCTCAGAAACCCACATTTCTGTCACAGCACTGTAAACATGTTGAAAATAAGAAATGAGTCCATTTTTAGGAATAAATAAGGTCATTAAGGATCTGATGGCAGCAACCCTGATGTTTCCTTCCTGATGATATTATGAGCTATAAGTGAAGTGAGATTTATTTATTTAGCACTTTTCAGCAACAAGGTGATCCAAAGTGCTTTATAATCCAATACAGAAAGAAACACAAAAAAGAAAAACAACAATCATGTATAATCTAAATAAAATCAACAAACCAGACATATCTAATGAGCTGAGACAGAGCTAAACTTAAGATAAACTAAATTAAATGTACAGGAGGGCTGAATAAGCTCAAACTAACGGTACCAAACTTTCTAAATAGTAGCAGAGGCCCGCTAGACGGGATGATGGGATGTTTTCTGTCAGCCGGGATAACCTCTGCCCATCTTTCCATCTGACAGATTCAGCCTCTAAAATGTTATTTTTATCCCCAGTTCTCTTATTAACCTGCTGCCAATTAACCTAATTAGTTATTAAATCCTCTTACAGCGTCTTGTTGCTCCATGCCAACTTTATTGTGATGTTTTGCTGCCATTAAATTCAAATTTACCTTCTTTGTTTCCTAAAAATAGCTCAAACATTTAATATGTTTACAGCGTAAAAATGTGTTTGAGATTTGCAAATCGTTGCTTTTTTTTAAAATTTACATTCCATACGACATCCCAACTTTTAGGGAATTGGAGTTTATGATTAAATATGTAAAAATCAGCCTAATAAATTAAAATAAGCTGTTGATTTATACAAAGATGAAGCACAGAGAGTTTTCCGCTGTAATTCCTCAGCAGCCATTTGTTGTTCAAAGTGTAATTACTGTCAGATTAGGGACCACGACGTGGGACGGTTCGTGTCCTCCTCAGTCTCTGTCCCATCGTAAGGTGAAGTCACTTCTTCTGTTCGTTTCTTTGTCAGTATTAAGAGGAGAAGTTAACTGTTTACAATCTTCTGTGTTCCACTGAAGCAAGAAGAAAATTAGAGAAACGTGAAGCGTTCACTGCAACATTTCCTGTTTGTACAACAGATGTGGCTCAAATGGTGTGTATGTTTTATATATCAACAAAAAAAAGGTTCATTTTTATTATTTACAAATAAAAAAACAGAATGTGTGGAAAAAAAAAACGTCAAGTCTTTGTTGAGTTTTATTATTTAGTCACCAGGTTTGGAGGTAAAACAGACGAGTTCGCCTGATGTCGCCTGCAGGGAGGCGGATCGGAGTCCAGGCCTTTAAAGACCGGGACCTGGAGTGGGACCGGGAGTTCAGATCTTCCCTCCTGCAGAGCTCTGAGGGGTTCCTGGGACCTCGACCAGCCGGGATCCCCGAGGCGTCTTCTGGGAGGAGCTGCAGGAGTTTGGAGGATGTTTTTAAAGCTCCTCCGTCTCTGTAGAACCAAAGCAAAGCTGTCCTCTAAGTTTGAGACCGTGGTTCTCGACTGGAAAGAGATGGATCAACAGATCAGGACCTGAGGATGTTGATCCGGTCTGTCCTACATTCCAACCATCACCTACAGCCCTGACGTACAGATCGGGACCAAAAGAAGAATTTCCTGGACTGAAGCAGCTGAAACGAGCTTCCTCTGTCAGGTCGTCCAGGAGGAGCGGGAGTAGAGCTGCTCCTCCTCGTCGTTAGGAGTCCGCTGAGGTGGTTCAGGTATCTGATGCATCCAGGATGCTCCTTCGGAGGGTTTGCAGGGAGGAGACTCCGGGTCAGACCCAGGGGATGGACAGACGGAGGTCCGGGTTTCCTTCCTGGACCTGTTACCTCCATGACCCGACCATGGAGACCCAGTAGGATCCACTTTAATAACAGCTGGACTTGGACTGAACACGTTTCGCCTCCCATTCAGGAGCTTTTTCAGTTCAGAACTGGAGCGTGTTTAGTTCCAGGGCTGTAAACTGCACAAGTTCACCAACTCCTGAGGGTCATTAGGGTCTCTGTCTGCCTGGCTCACATGCATAAAGACATGAATCAGGGTGAAAATGTCTCAACTGTCTTTAACTTAATGCAAAACGTTTTAAAAGCAGCCGTCATTTCATTTTTCTCTTCTAAGCAGACGACTTTGTTTGTAATCTTTTCTGAAGTTTCTTTCAGAGTTTCTGTGGACTTTTCACCCGACCGGGGCAGGACGGTCTGCAGAAGTAAGTGGACATGTGGAGGACATGTGGAGGACAGCAGACGTGTCTGAGCCTGAAGACCTGAGCGCTGCTTCGTCTTCCTGTCAGGTTTTCAGCTGTCGTCTCGTTTGTGGCCCTGAACAGGAAGTGGAACCTCGACGCCACGCCTCCACCCCACCCGTCCACGGCTGCGAGGTGTTATTTCGGCTCCACAGTAGGAGGAAGTGGTGAGGCGATGTCCGTCTGCATATTTAGGCGGCGGCCTGATGAGAACTGCTGAAACCAAACTTTGATTTGAAACGTCGGATTAAATTTAGCGCTCAGTCAGCAGCTACACTCCGGTTTCCTGTCAGAACCACAGAAGTGACTGCCTGTCAGAGCTCAGAGCCTCTGCTGGGAACGACTCTCAGCTACCACCACACCGTCTGTAAAACTGACTGAGTTAGAGCTATTTAAGGTGGATTAGCTGCAACGGCCATCTTTAATGGGACTGAATCCAAAGGTTAATCTGTTGCAGATGTGCACCCAATGAATTTATTTAAAATTTGATGAGGGATTTATGAGATATTTTGCTAACAGACAAACAGTTATGACTCAGACTACGTGCTGTGAATAACTCGGTATGTGTGAGCTTGGCTTAATTAAAGCCATTTTTGTGTTCCTAAGGTCAGCCTTTCCCCGAAAGGCTGTTTGCTTGTGAATGAAAGATGCAAACATAGAAAACATGTCTGTGTTTGTGTGGGCGGGGCCTGAATTTTACCTGTTGGACTTTAATATATTATTATTATATTCATATAAGGTGTTTTACATTAAAAAGACAAAACAGGAGGTGGACAGAGTTTCAGTCAGAAGAGAGGCTGTGTTCTGCTGCCGTTCTTCCACAGAGGAAGTGGAACCTCCTGCGTGACCTCGCTTCACTCCTGCGCAGCAGAGAGCCTGAGAGCCTCGAGCTCACGGGGCCCCTGAAACAACATCTGCAGGCAATCAACAGATCCTCCCACCGGCCCCACGGTGCCAGCCGGGCCCGCGGGCAGATCACATGTCCCGTCAGGGGCCACCGTGTCTCTGCCTGGAAAAAAGACTCATCCCAGCAGGTCAAAGGTCACGCATGAGTGGATACAGAAACTGCAGGAACACGGTGGGAATCCGGAGCGTTGCTGAAAATCTGAAACAGAACAGCTAAAAGCTACGAACAGGACAAGACTGACTAAAAGGAACTAAACTCATTTATATGCAGGGTGTCTTTTTGTCTCGTTCTTCCTGCAGACACGTCTTCAGGTGTCCAACTGTCCGCGGTCGTCTTCAGAAAGTCTGGAGAACTGATGGAAAAAGGAAAATATCAAATAAAAATGAGTGAAAACAGTCTTGGTCTCCCTCACTACCTGTTTTTTATTGTAGGATGTTTTTGTTATGAAGAACTTTAATTTAGTTTACTCAAAAAGCTGCAAATAAAAGAATAATTCTTAGTGTTATTGTTTTTTGTGCTCTTAGATTGATGGGATCATTAAACCAGAAATAACAGATTAATTTCTCATCAGCACTGTTGTTGTTTTTTATGTTTTAACTGCCTGTAGCAGTAAAAAGGATCATGTTTGAGACTCTGGATCTCTGACCTCAGAGGAACACCTGGACAGGTTGGCTGTGTGCAGCCGCAGCGACCAGCAGATGGCGCAGTTCTGTAAGAAGCAGCTTCTCTGAAGGAAACTCACCTGTGGAGGGTTTGAGACAGGAAGCTGCATCAGAAACAACCTGAGGGACAGAACGAGTCTGCAGGAGCAGGAAGGTCTTCAATCAACCTGCAGACCAAGAGATTAATGAGGTAAACCTGCAGCACCAAGCAGCAGAACTTAAACCTTAAAGGAACTTAAAGGTGCAGCGAAGGGTAATAACTAATATCTTACCTGCTGTGGCTCTTTGAGAAACAGACTGATGAGCTCACCGTCACATCGACGACTCTTTAACATTTAGAGCAGTGGTGTCCAACCCTGGTCCTGGAGGGCCACCATCCTGCAGGTTTTAGGTGTTTCTCTGCTCCAACACACCTGATCTGAATCAATGAGTGGCTAACAGGCTTCTGCAGAAAAGAGCAGGGAAACAACTAAAACCTGCAGGATGGCGGCCCTCCAGGACCAGGACTGGACTCCACTGATTTAAGGTCTCATTACGTGGCTGTTCACGTGTGATTTTATGATTATTTACAAGCATTATTTGTAAAGTGTAAAGGTTTGAATGAACTATAAAGGTTGGAGATGTTTTAAAACAATCTGCTTTGATCGTAGCGCCGCTCCGACCAGCCATTAGCTTGTCAGACAGCCTGAAGAACCCAGTTTATAAACTGTGAAATTTAAATAAATAAACCTTCATATCACAGTTATTTCAACAGAATTATAAAGATGTTCTCAATGCTGCACTGGAGGTGCTACAGCTAGCTGCTAGTTGCTCAGCTTGTGAGTAACCATAAAATCCTGTTTTATTTTTATATATAAAATGGCAGCTGACCCAGTTTGTTCTGTTAGATCATCAGTTCTGTCAGACGAAACAAACAGGCAGAATATTATCACCTGCTGCCATGAAAGGCGGGCGATAATGTAATTGCCTGTCAGGTTTGGTGTGGTAGTAGCTGAGAGTCATCCCCGACACAGACTCTGAGCTCCGTCTGTCGGTAAATCAGCTCGTAAATCTGAGGACGGATTTTAATTAAAGTCTGGATGTGTTTCTGCAGCTGGAGACCTTCTGGAGTCATCTCCATTCAAAATGGCTGCCGCAGCTAATCGCAGGCTGAGCTCGTGTTTGGTGTGGTAGTAGCTGAGAGTCATCCTCAGGTGAAAGTGGGAAGCGCACTTTAAAAATGGCCGGAATGTCTCTTTACTGGAGGGCGCCCTGCAGCCACGGCCGCACGTGACGCTCCGCGCGCGGCGCCTCCTCGTGAGAACAGAAGAGAACTCTGTGAGGAACGCCGAAGCATCGTCCGCGCGCGCGCGCAACAGGCGGAAACTGAGTCTGCGCTGAAGTTGCCTCGCGCTCCTGCCGCCGCGCGCATTACGGGCTCCGTGGGTCCCCGCGCGCTCGCTGGGAGGATGTTCTGGGCGCGTGGAGTGTGACTGCAGGAGGAGACCTCCGCGCGCTCGCCGCCGGCTCTGGTGATGCCATGCCCCGGAACCACAGCGGAGACGAAGGCGGCGCCGCCGGGCTCTGGATGAGGACGTCCCCGGGGCCGAAGGATGTGGAGTCCGGCCGGAAGATGATGAACAGCGCGGGCGACGGCGGCCCGGACGGCCTGTCGGGGAAGCAGGGAGCCCGGCTCAGCCTGCTGGGGAAGCCGCTGGTGTACGGCGCGCAGAGCGCCCGCAGGAACGTCCGGTACCGGCGGCTGCAGAACTACCTGTACAACGTTCTGGAGCGACCGCGAGCCTGGGCCTTCGTCTACCACGCGTTCGTGTAAGTTCTCCCAGCTTTTGTTCTGCCGCCGCGCACCTGTTGGTCATCACGCGCCAGCGGAACCCGAGCGGCCCGGCTCGGCTCGGCTGGGCTGGTCCGGAACCAGTGCGGGTTCCTCACGTGTAGGGAAGCTGCGCGTCCGCGGCTGATCTGAGGTCTGCGGAGCTGCAGGCGCGATGAGAGAGAAAACTTCTGCATTTTAGGGGCCGCAGCGGGGAACCTGGGTCGGAACCTGGGTCGGAACCTGGGTCAGAACCTGGTCCGGAACCTGGTCAGTGTGTTCAGTCAGCTGCTGTTGTTTTGGATCCTAATGTTCCGACAGGAAGGAGCGGAAACAGTTTGGTGTTTTTGGTGTTTGTGGAGGATTCCTGAGGAGTTCTGTCAGAACCAGGGGGGTCCACAGGACTTTAATCCGGGGGGCTCAGCCCAAACCCAACACACCTTCTTGAAGCTTCTTGAAGTTATTTTAGAAGAAATTAATTAGAATTTCTGTATCAGTTATCTGCTGAAGATTGGGTTTAATGTTTAAAAACAAAATGAGTAAATATTGGATGGATGAACAGATGGATGGATGAGTGGTTGGATGAGCAGTTGGTTGGATAAGTGGATGGATGGAAAAACAGTTGGATGAGTGGTTGGTTGGTTGAGCAGTTGGTTGAGTGGTTGGACAGATGGATGAACAGTTGGATGATGAGTGGTTGAATGGATGAGCGATCAAATAAACAGTTGGATGGATGAGCGGTTGGACGGATGGATGAGCGGTTGGATGGATGAGCGGTTAGATGAATGGTTGGATGATGGTTGGACGGATGGATGAACAGTTGGATGATGAGCGGTTGGATGGATGAGCGGATGGATGGATGAGCGGCTGGGCGGTTGAATGATGGTTGGATGGATGGATGAGCGGTTGGATGAATGGTTGGATGAGCGGTTGGATGATGGTTGGATGATGGATGATGGTTGGACGAATGGATGAGCGTTTGGATGAATGGTTGGATGAGCGGTTGGATGATGGTTGGATGATGGTTGGATGATGGATGATAGTTGGACGGATGGATGAGCGGTTGGATGAATGGTTGGATGAGCGGTTGGATGATGGTTGGATGAGCGGTTGGAT
>NC_051432.1:28441824-28455431 GCF_001649575.2 Kryptolebias marmoratus
TGGTTGGATGAGCGGTTGGATGATGGTTGGATGATGGTTGGATGAGCGGTTGGATGAGTGGTTGGATGAGCGGTTGGATGATGGTTGGATGATGGTTGGATGAGCGGTTGGATGGTTTCTGCTCAGATTTCTGTCGTTTTCTCAGCTTTATGTTGATTTTAAAGCTGTTTTTTAACATAAATCAGTAATTTTTAGTTTTTGTTCCGTCTGCTTCCTGTCGGCTGTCGGCTGTTTCTGGTTATTTTCAGGCTGATTGTTGGTTTATATATAATATTATTTATATATTTAATCTTTAAATGACACAAACGTGGACGAAGCACCGCCTGGAGGAACTTCTTCTCTCCTCAGAAAACTGAACGGAAACGAACGATCTGCTCGGTGTTTCCACGATGTTTCCTGCTGCTGCTTTTAAGGAATGGAAAGATTTAAAAATATTATTTCAGGATTTAAATTTATGCTTTAAGAAGCAGCTGAGTCAAATTAAATAAATTAAAATTAAATGATTAAATTCTGACTCAGAGCTGAGGAGAAACTGAAACAAACTGTAGTTTTTTGCTGACATCATTTCCCAGAATCCTTTGCTGTCTGCAGTGAGACTCATATAATATTTATGGCTGCAAAGTTTCTTAAATCAGACATTATTAATGTTTCTGCTCGGCAGATATTTCTGTGCTTAAATCCAACATTTCTGTTTGTTTTAAATAAAAGGTTTGAGTTCGAACATCAGACAGGAAATAAAAAGCGACAGTTTTAGTGTTTCGGATGGAGGGAGAAAAGGTTTCCAATTTGAAATATTTCCAGGATTCTCCACCCTGACTTCTGAACTTCCCGTGGAAAGTTCTGCAAGTTTATCGGACATTTTCCGCGCCCTCGCACCCCTACTTCACAGACTGTACGTTTCTGATAAGAGTGCAGAAAAAAGTTTTATTTTAACTGTAGTTAAAAAAAACAACTAACTTTCTTTATTTCCTGTTCCTGTTTTTCACCCGAAGATCAAACTTTGTTTTTTTAAAAAGATTAAACAAAAAAGAAAAGAGTCTTAAAGACATAAAGAGCTGAATTCATCTAAATTTAACCAAATATAAACTCAGAAAAGTGAGTGGGGAGTAGATGATCGGGATGATTTCCTGGACCTGACTAATTCCTGGAGCCTTCCCTGTTTATCTGAAAACATGTTTCAAACTTTGGCAAGGCGGCGGGCGATATGCATTCCTTCGAGGACTTTAGAAACGTGGAGATTAGAATTAAAGGAGCAGATATCCTCTTAAAGTCATTTCAGTTTATTTTTAACAACAGATTTCCCTTTTTTTGTTTGGATAATAACAGAAAAAAGATTTAAGTTTAGGATAAAAGTTTGCTGAGAAAACTCGGCCACCTGTGGCTCCAACATTTCTCTCCTCTTCGCTCTTCCTCCCGTTTCTCCTGGCGCAGGAACGGCCTGGAGACGGGCTGACCTTTGACCTCTCAGGCGCTGGAGTTGAGCTCCGTTACTGTTACAGATTTAATCTGAAATAATCTTTAAAACTCTGGAATCATCTCACGCGTTTCTTTCCTGGTTTGCAGGAGTTTAACCTCTAACTACTTCCTCTTTTATGCATCAAAAACTGTCATTTTTATACGTTTAACTTTATTTAGAAGCTTGTTTCCCACAGAAAGTTTGTCTTCTTATGCTCCTGTTAGCTTTCAGCTGCTGTCTTGGTATTTTAGCTTTCAGCTACATTTTCTTCTACATTTAGCTTTTTAGAAATCCACAAACTAAACAAACCGAAAACAGCTGGATTACAGATGTTTCTCTGCATCCTCAGATCAGCTGAACCATCCGATTTATTTCAGTTTGTTTTTTTATTTACATCTTCTTTAAGACAGAGAATCCAGCATTTAGCTTTTAGCTACAGTTTTGCTAATTTTAGCTTTTTTTATTTGAAGTTCTGCCATTTTTACCTTTCAGTTCCTGTTTTGCTGTTTTTAGCTGTTAGCTACGGTTTGTGTTAATTTTAGGTTTAGCTTTAGTTTTGCTCATTTTAGCTTTCGGCTGTGGGTTAGCTACTTTTATTTCTCTTCTGCTTGTTTTAACTTTTTCCCTTCGATCCTCCTGGAACAAACAGGACTCACTTCATGTTTTTATTGGAGGTTTAACTTTTGAATCTGAGGAGCTGATTAACGGCTCTGAGGGGAAACTTTGAGTGTTTCTGCTGGAAACGTTTTGATTTCAGCTGAATCTGGAGGCTCTGAAAGTCCAGGTGTCCAATAATGAACACATGAACTCTGATGGATTAACTGTTTGATAACCCAGCCTCAGCTGGCAGGGGTCATAATGTTATGGCTGATGGAACCTGAGCCTGAGCATCTATAAATCTGTGAACATCTTAAACTCATCAGGTTGTTTCTTCACAAACCTGATGAGGAAAAACCAGCAGAGATTGTTTTCTGATCCTTGAGGATGAGGTTCTACCGGGAGAACCGGGCCGCTCCAGGGTCCGATCTGCGGCCTGAAGGCTCAGGTGAAGCTCGCAGGATGTTTATGTTCTCCCTGCGTGCGGCGGCAGAACTGAGGCGGTCTTTGTGCGGTTCTGAGTTGGGCCCGAGGTCCCGGTCTGCTCGACTACAGAGACGCCATTCAGCTCCTGTCCTCGCGGACGTGTCTACGAGCTAGAAAATATGGAAGAGGGGGTTCGGTTCTCCTCCACCTGAAGTTCCCAGAGCCGAACTCGGCGCTCTCTGATCCGGCTGTAAAAAGATGCTGACTCATCCTTAAAGCTGCTGAACGTGTGAAGCCAACAGACACAAGAAAGGTTTTGTTGACTCATCACATGCTGCTGTCGTTTCTTCCATCTTTAGCTGCTGTTTGTGAAGAGAAGGACTCTTTATGCTCCTCGCTGCACAAACCGCTTCACCCAAACACTGAGACAGATTTAAATATTAGACCCTGCAGCCGATTAATCTCAGAAATCCTGTTTCTCTCTGAATATTTAAACAGAAATCAAAGGTTTTAAAGCTGGTCATGTTTGGATAAAATCAGCTGTTTGCTTATCTTCTGCTTCTGCTTTTCCTAAAAGTCCTTTCAGGATTTAATGCTCGTTATGAACAACAATAAGACTTTGCACAGTTTTTTAGTTTTATGTAGAACCAGATATCTGCTCGCCACAGAAAACAGAAGCTCAGATGAACAAACGCAGATTACATCATTATTATTTCTTAAAGAAATGCAGACGTGTGGAAATCCAGCAGAACTCTGTGGTTCCTGTTTGTCTCTCATGGTTGTGGAGGAGTGGCCCATTGTTCTGTCCTCGTTGGTTTATGGACTCTGCTGCGGGGAGCGAGCCGTGATGCGTTCAAAGCCCGTGAATAAAACCTGAACTTCCTGTGAGTTCGACACGGACGCTAACGGATAGCTAGCGGCTGATGTTTCACCCAGGCACAGTCTGACCTTCGGGGTGAATCTGCTGATCGGCAGCTGTCCCAAATGTTTCCACTTCTCTCTGTAAAATGATGGAGATGACCTTTGACCTCCTCAGTAGATGCTAACGTCAGATCTTTAAACGCCTGCTGGTTCTGATCCGCGAGCAGCAGAGGTGGCAGACAAATAACAAGACAGGCAGCATATTTCAGCAAATGTAATTTAACGCTGCGTCAGAGTTAAACGGGTCGAGGGTTCAGGCCGTCAATGAGGAGTCTGTGTCCCGTCTGAACGGATCAGATCTGCTGAGCTTCTCTCACCTGCTGCAGATTTATTTTACAACCAGCTTCAGCTCATCCAGAGTTTATTTCTGACCTCAGGTTAGATGAGAAAATTAAACATAGCAGTGATGTTTGTTTTCTTGCTTTAATTAACTGTAAAACCTGACGGCTCGTTCTTCAACCGTTCAGACTGAAACTGAGATCTCATTCTGACATTTCTCTCCGATAAAATAACCATCACGCCTCGTGTTTAAGGTTAACTCAGACGATGGTGGGATTCTTATGAAAACAGAACTTTAACCTCATCGACCAACATTTAAACTGAAGTCCTGAGGAGCCGCTTCTCACTCAGAATTTGAGACGTTTTTCACAAAAGGAAACAGAAAATGATGATGAGATCTGCTTTATTCAGCCAAGCTAAGAGGCTGAAAAGGCAAACAGGTGTAAATTAATATAATTTATATATATTTATTAATGCAGAGTCTGCCAGCTGCTACCACCTCCACTCAGCTAAAGATCTCTTCTATTGTCTGAGGCTTACTTTCTGTCTGCCTGTGTCTTATTAGGAGTGCTGCCAGGGAGCGACAGACACAGCTGTGCGGTTACCATAGTGACCACAACGAGCCACTGGAAGCAGCTTTAACATTTCTCTTTACTCTCCTTCTGCAGGTTTAAACATCCAAAGTCCCAGATTGTTCTGTGATGTTGATGAGCTGTGGCAGCCATCTTGAATTGGGTTGTTCATCCAAAGATTGTTTTAAAGTTTTATTAAAATTCGTCAGATGGTTCCTGAAACATGACATCAGGCGAAAAATATTATCCACCTTTAATACTACTACTACTATATATAATAATATACTATTATTAATATTATATATTATAATATATAATATTTTTATGGCATTTATTGTCGTTTCAGTTTGATAATTTTTTGCTTTTTTTAAGATTTTGTCAGTTTTACTGAGGACAGAGTGAAGTCATGTTCTTATTTTGATATTAGATAAATAAATTAGTGTGTGTGTGTGTGTGTGTGTGTGTGGCCATGTATTTGATACATTGTGAGGACCGACTGCTCCTTGTGAGGACCAAAGCCTGGTCCCCACGAGGAGCAATGATGTTTTTGGGTTAGGGGTTCAGTTTAGGACTAAGGTTTGGTTTAGGGTTAGCTATGTACTGGTAATGGTTAGGGTTAGGGTGGGGGTCAGGGTTAGGCTGGAGTTAGGGTGTAGAAATGAATGGAAGTCAATGGAAAGTCCCTGCAAAGATAGAGAGACATAACATGTGTGTGTGTGTTTGTGTGTGTGCGCGTCTGGTTCGGATGCTTCATGTAAATTCTGCCGGAGGACGGTCCCAGCTGACCGCAGATTTCAGGTTTCAGGTTTCAGAGCGGCGTTTACTCTGAGGGAGTTCCCCCCCGCACGCTCGTCACAGACCGCCTCTCTGCGAACACAAAGGCCGGGGCCTTGGACGCGCCGGCACACGATGCATTGTGGGTATTGTTCTTCATCTCAGAGAAGCATCGTTTACCCAAACGGCACCTGTTTGTCTCTGAAAGGCTGTCTCGCTTTATCGCCTTTATATCGCCAGATGAGGAAACAGCAGCGCGTCTTTAATTCTTCTTAATTCTTCTGTGAAGACTTTGAACAACAAAAAAACATCTATCTTTAATTTAAAATGTGGAAATGTCTGCAGTAACCCTGAAGGATTCCAGTTCAGCTTCTGTCCAGATGGTCAACATCCTTCCGCAGAAGGAGAGTAAGGAGAACAAAGATCCAAGGAAATGTTAAAGCTGCTTCCAGTGGCTCGTTGTGGTCACTATGGTAACCACACAGCTGTGTCTGTCACTCCCTGGCAGCACTCTTAATAAGACACAGGCAGACAGACATGCAGCCGCTGTGTGAAAACTGAAGCTTCCTGCGTCGTCACGCGAGGCAACTTTAGGTTAAAATGGAAGTCAGGGAGTGAAAACCTTCAGTCCTGCAGCAGAGAGACACACTGAGTCAAAGAGGACAAGAATACATCCGTTTGATTCAGCCTGAAGGACAGATTATAAATCTGTAGATATTAAATATCATTTTGCACAAAACTGAACGCAGAAACTGCATCAGTAAGTTTGGTTTGATGGACGTTTACTCCATAAATCCTCACAACCGTCACATTCTGGTAACTTTGTAAAAACATTGTTTGTGACGCGGTGGATCGGTGGTTTGTGCCGCAGTCTCATAACTTCGAGGCTGCAGGTTTGAGCCCAGGCTGCGGCAGGAAGGACGTCTGGTGGCATCAACCCCTGAAGAAGGCAGCAGGTGACAGACGTTCGTTTGTGATGCGATAAATTCACGCAGACTTTTTCACCTTTCGTCGACAGGAACGTCACAGCCGCTCTGCTGACGTCAGTTTTCATATATGAACAGAGGAAGACGTGTAAAATCTGGGATTGTAGGCAAACCTCGAGCTGCTGCTTCAGACTGACTTCCTGTCTGAGCCGCGGAGCTCCACATTCATTCTTCTTGTTTTTTGTGAACTTTGCTTTCCGCTCCTGCAGGAAGAGACTGAGACGAAGTCTGGGTTTCACCGTGACTGACTCTTCCAGTCTCACTTTCTGATGAGACGGTTTTTATTTATATTTTAACCAGTCAAGCTTCTCTCAGTGTGACAAAGTACCACATGACTCACCTTCAGTGTGAGAAATAAAACCTTCTTGTTTCAGACGGCCTCTCCCGGGAGTTTCCGTCACTTCTCGCCTCTTTACATCGTGTGTTTGTCACGAGGGCGCTCTTTGTGTGTCCGTCATCGGCCCGCGAGCGCCGTCCTGTCGTCTCTGTTGCAGCGTTGGTCTCCGCTGCTCTGACTGTTAATCAGAAATGTGCTGGCAGATGCTAGCCTTCGTGTGTGTGTGTAGGAGGCAGCGTTGTGTTGGCACACTGAGGCTTTAACAACTGTCACACACACACGCAGTCGGCCTCCCGATGCGGTTTTTATTCAAGCAAACCCTACAAACCTCTCAGAGCGCCCCGAAATGAGGGGGCAATTTTGAGCTTTCCGTTGTTGCCGTGGCAACGGATGCTGCGTTGCCGAGCCGGGTTCCTGTAAACGAATAAAAATAGACGAGGCTGAAGGCTGGACCGGCGGCGCCGTTACGAGCTCCCAGCCGAGTTTCAGATTAAAGCCCCGACGTTCCCTGAAGGAATGCATGTCGCCCGCCGCCGTTCGTGCCGGAGGTTTGATTCCAGGATCGTTTCCTGAGGAGGAGCGATGGAGGTCGGACCGTTTCGGTCAAACGTTGTAAAACATCTCATCAGATCCTCTGTTGGCTCTCTGAGTCTCAGCTACTACCACGTCAAAGCTGATTAGCTGTGGCGGCCATCTTGAATTTACTTCAGAAGTTCGTGAATTGTAAATGTCTCTTAGATATTTTGCTAACAGTGTTGATGCTAACAGGTCAGTGCTTGTTGAGGATGACTCTCAGCTGCCACTACCATCCTTTGTTTTAGTTTGAGAATCAGATCCAACATCAGATCAGTTTTAACATCTACACTGAAGAGATTATTGCTTCATCAGATCATAAATTATAATAAAATAACTGAAGCTGCTGGCAGAAGATGCTGTGATGTTTCATGCTTCAAACATCAAAGGTTTCCACAGATCTTTCAGTCAATGATGTCATCAGAACACGAGGACTAATAATAATAATAATATTTAAATTATTTCCTTAAATAAATCAGTTTATTGAACCCTCAGCAGCGGCTCTGAACCGAAAGCTTTCAGAGGAAACGTGGTCGAGCCCCGCAGCTCCACGCCGTCTTGCTGAAGTGGAGGCGTCTCAGCGGGCGGGGAGGTGTGGCCTGGTGGAGGAGGGCGGGGCTCCTGCTGGAAGCTGGTCCTGGGCCGGTGGTGCTGTGTGGCAGTGGGTGACCTCTGACCTTCCTGTCTCACCCCCAGAGGAAGCCCCTCCCCCTCCACCCGAGCCTAAAGGAGGCAGACGAGCACGTTAAAATAACCGACAGGAAGCAGATGTAATGTTTTCTACTTCCTGTCCTGTCGAGCTTTCCTTGCTTCCTTTTTCCTGTTTGAGTTTTTTTCTGCGACAAACTGCCTCGCTGTGCGTCGTTCTTCCTCCTCTGACGCGTTGTCGAAGTCTTCATCGCTTCACTTTTACTCCTGACAAAAATAAATCATCTTCAACGATCGGAAACCATCAGGTTTATAATAAACGTTACATTAAAACCACAGAAAGATTAAAAGCAGCTAAAACTTTTTTTCTTTTTGGACTTCTGACTTCATTGTGTAAAAGCTGACTCAGCGTTTTCCTGTTTAAAGTTTTATTTATTTCTTTTTTTTACTTTTTTGTGCACTCAAACTATTATTTTATGCTTTTTTAATCACTCACACATGAAAACATTTGGCTGCATCAGGGATTGTGCTGCAGCTGTTAATATTTGTAACTTTTATACTTTTTTAACTTTAAAAAACAAATCACATCGAAATGCATTAAAATCACTTTAATTCCCTAAAAAACGTCTCTGAAGAAAACTGGATGCATTTGTTTCTTCTTTTGCTCTTTTAAGCTGCTAACTCTATAATTTTAGCTGTTAGCTTCAGTTGTGATCATTTTATCTTTTAGCTACAGTTTGTTAATTTAAGGTTTTAGCTTCTGTTGTGCTGGTTTTAGCTTCTGCTCTGCTGGTTTGAGCTTGTGTTCTGCTGGTTTTAGCTTGTGTTCTGCTGGTTTTAGCTTCTGTTCAGCCGTCCTTCAGCTCCTCGCTCTGCAGCTTCACAGAGAGTGCGATTCAAACGCCTCGTACCCGTTCACCGGGTTCACCCGGGGATCCTCGGTGAGCCTGGCTCGGCTGTGTTTATCATGATCTCCAGGAATTAGTCCCACCCTCAGCTGTCAAGAACCGTTTGATCAGCGCTATAAATACGGCGCGGCTGATCGCTCGTTAGGCAGAAGCTGGTGCTTCGTCGTGCAGCAGCACCGGATGAGTGCGATGCTTACGAGCAGTCAGTGTCTTTCCTGCAGATGATGGGATGTCTCTGTTACACAATATTAAAGATAAATCAGACGGGAAACAGTCTGAAACTGGTGTTGGTTTCTCTGGACTTCAGGATAACTTTAACGTCTTTAATCTGTCCTGAAAGCGTTTGTGCTTCAGCACTGCGCTCAGATTGTCCTGAGCAGGAAACACGTGTTTGTTTACAGCCTCGTAGCAAAAGGTAAACAACGTTAGGATGTGAAACTGCTGAGAAACTTTTACACGGTGGAAACTCACTTCCTGTTTTTAAGTAGCTGTTAGCTCGGCTCGTCTTTATCTCCGCCGAAGAGGGTCTGTCTCTGTTTGTCTCTGTCTGTCTGTCTGTCTGTCTGTCTGTCTGTCTGTCTGTCTGTCTGCAGATTTTCCTGAAAAGTCAAACGTGGAACAAGGGATTAGATTTTTGTGGTCTGGTCAAAGGTCAAAGGTCACAGATCAGATAACTCCACAGCTGGACACCTCAGGGGTCAAATATGATGCCTGCTGATTTCCAGATTCATGGGGTCAAAGGTCAGTGTCCCAGGTAACCCCTGTGTTAAAACCTTGTCTCTGCTCCTACATGTGAGCCTTTAGATTCCTCCACCGAGGAGGTTCTGGTTCCGGTTCTGTCCGTTGGTCTGTCTGTCTGTCAGCAAAGATCAGGTAAAAACTAACGAACAGGTCTGGATGAAGTGTTCAGGAAATGTTGAATTAAATTCTGGTTCTGATCCGGATCACGCTGAGGCCTCGGTGGAGTGCTCTGAGTCAAACTGAGCTCACTCTAACCGCTGCCTGCTGCAGGTAGGATACTGACCGCTGCCTGCTGCAGGTAGGATACTGACCGCTGCCTGCTGCAGGTAGGATACTGACCGCTGCCTGCTGCAGGTAGGATACTGACCGCTGTCTGCTGCAGGTAGGATACTGACCGCTGCCTGCTGTAGGTAGGATACTGACCGCTCACAGCAGCCATCCCTTCTTCAGCCGAGTCTTATTGTGCAGAAGGTGCTTTTTTTCCTGACTGGCCTTAATTTTCTGCACAGTTATGATGCCATCCTCTGTAATTCTGAGACGACCTAAAAAAACGTCTTTTCTTATTTATAATTAGGAGCGAGGAGAAAAGTGCTGAGGTCCGAATGAAGGCGGGGGGGGGCGGGGCTTATCACCGGCACGCTGCTCTGTTAGCACTTTCTGTCACTGGACTTGTCGGATCACATTAGGAGCGAGTTTGCTCCCGAGGTCACCTCAGGCGACTTCCTGTGTCATCAAGAGTGTGTGTGTGTGTGTGTGTGTGTTGGCTGGCTGAAGGAGGAAGCGATCACACACATGCAGCTGACATGAAGAGGTCTTCATCTGCCTCAGCTTTGGGTTTTTATTTCAGGACCCCTGGCTCTGTGTGTGTGTCTGTGTGTGTGTGTGTGTGTGTGTGTGTGTGTGTGTGTGGGTGCAGCTGATCTTGCTCTTCATGATGCTGCTCTGGGTTGATAAGCTGTAAAGAGTCCTGAACCATAAAACTCTAAAATACAAAGAAAGGAAGTAAAAAGTGGGAAATCAAGAATTATTATTAAACAAAGGAAATAATCTGAACCTCTGCTGTTCTCAGTAACTATTTTAAGATTGTTCCAAACTTCATGATGATAATAATTATTTTATTTGTCACAACAAATCCTAAGAAACTTTCCTCTGTTTGTTGTAATTCTCCCCTGAATGTCTCAAACATATTTTTAAACATTTCCTTTAAAATAAACCCAAAGGTTGTGGAGCTTTTAGATTTGTTCAGTTTGATGTTGGAGAAGGAGAGCCGAAGGTCTCGGTGGTTTCTCTTCGTGTTTCTTTTCACGGCGACAGAATCGTCCATCTTCCTGGAACCACAGGAGAACCGATCGGCTCCTCTCTGAGGTGCTGTGATCCACACCGGTGGAGAAAGTGTGTGTGTGTGTGTGTGGAGGAGTGTGTGACGGCTGTTTGCAGTCTGTCAGCCTGAGCGGCGAGCCTCTGACCTTCTTCTGGAACATTTACAAGTCCACCTTCTTTCAGTGTCAAAACTGATCTGGTTGTAGAAAAACACACAACAGATTCCACTGAGCCGTTATTTATTAAACAGAAACAAAAAGTTAAATCTGTCAGTGACCCAACAGAACCTCCTCCAGCAGCAGAACTCTCAGTGGGTTCCTGGTTGTGGAGGAGTTGTGGCCCACTCTTCTTTGCAGCGTTGCTTCAGCTCTCCGAGGTTCTGGTTCTGGTTCTGGTTCTGGACCGTTCTGCTGTGTTTGGATCATTGTCCTGTTTGTCACATCTGACTCCAGAATCAGCCCAAACCATCAGCCCTCCACCACCGTGCTGACAGCTGCAGTGCATTCTGGGTAAACATCTGTCTTCTGGTCTGGTTCTGCTCCAGAAGTCTTCTGGTTCCTTCAAGTCGAGCTGCCATGTTGTTTTTAGAGAGAAGAGGCTTTAACCTTTGACCTTTGACCTGCTGACTGAGGCCTGTAGAGGCTGAGATGGAGCTCATTGCACGGTCTGACCTTCAGGGTGAATCTATCTTAAATGTCTCCTCTTGTGAATAATCTTCCTCTCTGTAGAACGATGGACTCTAAATGACCTTTGACCTGCTGACTGAGGCCTGTAGGGTCTCTGAGCACTGCACGGTCTGACCTTCAGGGTGAATTTGCCGGGAGGTTTTCTTTCTCTCTGTAGAACGATGGACTCCAGATGACCTTTGACCCTTCCCGGATTGATTCTCTGAGGTTATTGCTGATGTCTTTCTGCCCTGGCGTTGTGTTAAATCACACCTGGAGCTGCAGAGCAGCAGAACCTCAGCAGAACCTCCTGATCCTGAGGAAGCAGCGAGTTTTCTCCTGTCTGAGGTTAAAAACTGATATTTGCAGGAAGCAGGAAGCAGGAAGTCGTCTGGCTTTTAAAGAATTTTGTTTCCTAATCAAACGCCACTTTCAGTCCAGACCAGAGTCTGTTAAATCGACTCTGAGCTGCTTTTATGTAATAAATCACGTCCGCCTGTCGCTCCACGAATCAACCTGTAAGTGTTTGTCTTTCCAACATCAGCCGAAGCCCGCCGAATGGCAGCCGGAGTTTTGGGCTTCAAGCTGAGGAGCAGCACTCCGCAGCTGCTTGTTGGAATAACAGCAGTGCCTCGAGTGGCTGCGCCCCGCGGGTCGAATTACCCCGCCGGGTTTTTAATAGAGAGGAGATTAGAACCAGGTTCTGCAGCTGTTGACAGAGGAATAAATCGTCTTTGTGTCGAAGCAGAGAACTCCGAGGCTTTGGCTGAAACTGACACGCGTCACGGTGAAATAACCCCTGTCAGACTCCACGACACGCCAAGGCTGACCCGAGAGCCGTTCGGAAAAATATTTGTGCAAGTAGTTTATATTTCCGTCCGGCAGAGAATTATTGCTCCTGGCAGTTTGAGAGTCGATGGAAAACCAAACCGTCGCTTCTGGTTTTTATAGGAGGATTAAATATATTTTAATGAGCGATTTTATTCATAACTCATATTTAGATCTGGTCGTCCACAGCTCCCGTCTGATTTAAGAGTCTTTATTTGGTTCTTTTTGGGGAAATTAAAATAAAAGATGCGGGCAGCTGATTTAAAACTTTGTTCTCTAAATGCCATAATTTTACCTCTTTAATAAAAAGATTATTATTCTGAAATATGTTAGATTATGAAAGCGTAGAAGAAGCAACTCTGATTTGTTATTAAAGAGTTATCTACAACAGGTAAGATATTACCTGCTTAAAGAAATCTGAACTATCCCTTTAAGGACTACAGACATTTCCAGCCAATAAATCTGTTTAAGGTTTTAAAACTAAAATAAAAATCTGATCAGTTTGTTTCTGAAGAAGTAAAAATGTGAAAAAGTTTTGTCTCGGCGAGAAAAAAAACTTGAAGTGAGGAAATTTATGCAGAGAGGCTAAAATTGAGCTGTTAAAGGAAACAAGAAGCCGAACGTTAGCTAAATGCTACAAGCAGCAAAGGGATAGCTAGAAGCTAAAGGTAACAAAAGGCTGTCTAAAAGCTAGTGGCAAAACGGCTAAAAGCAGACAAAAAGTGGCTGAAAGTTAAAAGTAGCAACAGGTTTTTTAAAAGCTAAAAGTGGCCGACTGATAGCTAGAAGCTAAAAGTGGCTGAAAGTTAAAAGTAGCAACAGGTTTGTTAGAAGCTAAAAATAGTCGACTGATAGCTAGAAGCTAAAAGTGGCTGAAAGTTAAAAGTAGCAACAGGTTTGTTAGAAGCTAAAAGTAGCCGATTGATAGCTAGAAGCTAAAAGTGGCTGAAAGTCAGAAAACATCAGCTGAAAGGCTTTCTGCAGCCGGGCTGTGAGCTGGAAGCAGCAGCTCGGTGGGATTTAAAGAACAAAGTGATAAAAGCAGAAATCAGCTGAAGGTGTCGTATTATTTTAATATTTAGCTGCTTTTTGAAACAGAGCCATCTTGTTTCTGCCCGGCTTTTCATGAATAGCAGAATCGAATGCCTTCTGATGAGACCTCGGCTCCTCTGCATGCATTCATGTCCTCGGCGAGGGGGGGGGTCTGGCTCGCTCCGACTCGCTCCGACTCGCTCCGACTCGCTCCGGCTCGCTCCGTGCACCTGGTCGGACCGTCATGCATGCCAAGTGGCTCCGTCATCAACCATCTGCTGCTTCATCCTGAAGGACCTGATGTTCTGACTGCAGCCCCCCCCTGCTGCTGACCTTTCCTTCATGTGCAAACATCACACGGTCGGGTCAAAGGTCACCTTTAATCCCTGCCTGATCAAACCAGTGATCAGCTGAACCCAGAAGTCATTTCTTCCCCTCGGAGGGAAAGCGTCTGATTGGCTGATTGGCAGTTATTGGTTTTGGTTACGTGAGGCTCGTCAGCTCGTTGTGTAACAATCTTCCCTGACAGGAATAACTCCCCCCT
>NC_051432.1:28455831-28458045 GCF_001649575.2 Kryptolebias marmoratus
CTCCCCGGTGGAACAGCTGTTGTTTACCTGCTGGAATCGCAGACAGCTGAAGGTTCGGCTTGGTTCGGCCTCTCGGCTGTAACGCTCGGCTTCATGGAGGCCTTATGGGTTCAGCCACCCGCCGCTCTAACAGCAGCTTTTAGTGGCTGAAACTCCATGTTTCTGTGGGGAGGACTATAAAAGATTCAGGGAAAATTAAAGTTGTAAAACTACCACTGCGGCTGTTAAATGCTCCACTTAGCGTCCCGTTACATGACCAGCTTTTAAGAAAAGTTCACTAATTTGCTTTGATAAACTTTTATGTTGTTGTTGTGATGTTTTTTTAAGGAGCAGAGGTTTGCAGAAAGGGGCTGAATGTAAACTCTGAGAGGATTCAGACTTTTCTGCTTCGCTCTAATTAAGCTCAGAGACAGAACGTTAAGTTTTCTCCTCGTTCTAAACTTCATGTTGTTCAACTGGCAGCCCGGGGGCCACATCCGGCCTGCAGCTGAGCTCAGACCGGCCCTCCGATGAGTTCATCTAAAATAAAACTAGATTTTAAATCTTGGAAATATTTCAGATTTCTGAAATGTTTCTCTCACAGAGGTGATCCTGATGAAGCTGTAAAACTCAGTCCACCTGCCATCAAGTTCATTCAGAAGACTTTAAATCAGGAATAAGTTTACGATGATAACGATAAGAATCACTGGATGTTTGGCTCTCTGAGCAGCTCTGCAGAAAATGCATAAAAAAAGCACGATCTTATTGTAATTTTTTAATTTTATTATAGTTCCTCTGTAGAAACAAACTAAGCTCATGTTTTTCTTACTGATCTCTAGAATTTAGTCCAGCTGATTGTCGGCGCATGAAGCCAGTTTTTAAAATTTGTTAGTTTTTGGTTTATATCTGTACCTACTGTTCTACCTCATTTAGCTTTTAGCTGCTGGTATTATAATTTAAACTTGATTGTATTAACTTTAACTCTCTGTAGTTTCACACAAAATGCAGTTCCTCTAGTTTTTAGTAAATATTGTCTCTACGTTAAAATGAAACTGTTTCTTTGTGATGATATTTCTGTGCCTCCCTTTGAACGCTGAACGGACGGGAGGTTTGTGGGCAGAGCAGGAAGTGGAAACCATCCTTATAAAGCACCCGACTGACCGACCAGGCCACACAAAGCGCTTCACAACCCGACCTGCTCTCTGCTGCGGATCTGAACGAATCATTCAGTCTTTAGATCACATTCAGACACTGAGGGGACACTCGGAGACAATAAGGGTTCGGTGTCCTTCAACATGTGGCGGACTGATGGAATCAAACCCCCGGCTCTCTTATTGGAGGCCGACAGCTCTAACCGCTGATCCACAGCCACGGTGTGGTCTATGGTGACATGTTTTTATAAAACCACGCCTGCAGACTGGCTTCCTGGAAGTTGTTAGTTTTTTGTGCACAGGGTTGCAGTCTGAGTGAAAACGCTCGTTAAAATAAAAAAAAAAACCATAATTTCACCTTTTATTAAAGCGGCGTGGCAGGAGGCTGACAGGAAGCACGCAGGAAGGAGATCGGGACCGGCGCCGCGGTCAGGTGACCTGCTCGCATCGCCGCCACATGAAAATGTCGGATGGTTTGTGGAGAACGTTCGGTTTATTGTAACGGTTTAAATGTTCTGCTTGTGTTAAAGACGGATAATCCGAGCTGCAGGTAGTTTTATCTTTTATCTTTGTGAATAATTCATCTGTAAATAAAAAGAGTTAGTTGTATTTTAAAGTCTCACAGATGAAGTTAACACACGGATGGGTGGAGTTCTGCTCGTAGCTGAATGTTCAGGTCTCTCATTGTTTTATGGATCAGTTAACAAAACACAATAACTCTAACTTTAATATTTACAATTCCATTTTATTCTTTATCTTCTAAATGTTCCCGGCTGGCACTGATTTTAATAATCCCCTTGTTTGTGCATCAAAATTAAAACAAATGCAATAAATAGTAATAAAGATCCATCCGTCCGTCCGTCCATAGCCACTTGGGCCAGCTCCTCCGGGGGAATCCCAAGGCGTTCCCAGTCCCTCCAGCGTGTCCTGGGTCTTCCTCTGGGCCTCCTCCTGGTGGGACGTCACCAGGGAGGCGTCCAGGAGGCGTCCTCACCAGATGCCCGAGCCACCTCAACTGGCTCCTCTCGACGTGGAGGAGCAGCGGCTCTACTCTGAGTCCCTCCCGGATGACCGAGCTTCTCAC
>NC_051432.1:28458326-28466159 GCF_001649575.2 Kryptolebias marmoratus
CTCCATTTTTCCCTCATTCGTGAACAAGACCCCGACATACTTAAACTCCTCCACTTGGAGCAGGACATCTTCCCCGACCCGGAGAAGGCACTCTACCCTTTTCCGGCTCGGATTTTTGGAGGCACTGATCCTCATCGCGGCCGTTTCACACTCGGCTGCGAACCGCTCCAGTGAGAGCTGTAGATCACGGTCTGATGAAGCCAGTAGGACCACATCATCTGCAAAAAGCAGAGATGCGATCCTAAGGCCACCAAAACGGATCCCCTCAACACCTTGGCTGCGCCTAGAAATTCTGTCCAAAAACGTTATGAACTAATAATCAATAAAATAGGAATATGTGGAACTATTTTATCCACATTGTCGACAGAAGTTGTGATTCTGGTTCTGCGTGAAAGTATTTACTTCATGTGGCACCTTTAAAACAGTAAAGTATTATTCTGTAATCAGACTCAAAAACAAATCGGCTCCCAGTGGGGACCGACGCCTGGCAGTCCGTACCCAGGGCTGCTCTGCACCTCGGAGCTCCGGAGCCGTTTGTGGACGTTGTTGGAAAACAGAAGGACGACACGGACGGACGTTTTTCTCTCCGGCTGTTGGAGGAGACGAGTTTCTGAGATGTGAGTCGGAAAAGGCAGCTGCCTGTGTTGGCAACCCACACATTCGCTGTCACGCTTTAAATACGAGCCCATCAGCTGTTTCACGCCCGCCACACATGAGGAGTGACCCGACAGGCGCACACACTTAATGCCCACTCATACGCAGCTCCGTCCATCTGTCCACACGCTGCAGAGACACATGTCCACTCTGCAGGCGTGTCCAGCCTCTGTATGATCTCTGAGAGGGCGAGGTGGAAAATAAATATCAATACGATGAAACGACAACCTCCACCGATCGTCCCGCTCGCTCAGACCTCGCAACACTTCCCAGGTTTACGACGGCGGGAGCAGAAAAGAGACAAATCGTTGTTTCAGAGGTGGTTTCCAAAATTGAAGCAGCTTCCGATCCTTCCCACAGTCTGATGACCCTCAGTGTTCCTGGTGGAAGTACAGAAACATCACAAACGGGTCATTTACGAGTCACGATGCCTTCTGTAGCGAAGCAGAGCGTGGCTTCGTCAGCAGGTGTCATCAGTAAACGAGTCAACAAACAAACTCTGCGTTTGCAGGCAGATCGGTCATGAGAGCGTCTCAGAAATGACTCGGGACAGAGTCTCAGAGGCTCGTAGTCGCTGTGAGCATCTCCACAGATCCTGCAGGGAGCTGTGGAAAACACGCCGCTGCTGAATAATAATCAATGAAAAACTGGTCGAGTTCTGCCCCCAACCTCAGGTCTAAAGCCTGCTCCCGTGGATTAAATCCGGTGGAGACGGAACAGGCCGAGGCGTGGACAGGCATGGACAGGCGTGGACACTGTGGCAGAATAATGTGCGTGGCCAAGAATGCAGTCTTACAAGTCTGATTTTCAGTTACTGACTGGCCTCACTTCCTGCTGGTCACAAACACTCAGAGTTCAGAAAATCTGCAACAGAAAATTCACCTTTTTTTAAATTTTAAGTTGATATCTGTTCCCCGACGGTCGCAGCCCAGAGAGACACGAACCCAAGTCTCAGAAACTTGAAGCATGTGGTGAAATGTGGTGTTTTGTTTTGGTTACTTTGCTTTAAAAGACTCCCAGCTGAGGTTGAGTCGGTGCTCTGTGGCTGCTGACAGACTCGTCCTTCGGCTGATATCAGGCAACGTTTTTCAGGTGAAATTCTGAGCGTCTTTTTCCCGTTCATGACAGAGTCCACAGCTGGATCCTTTCCTTCTTTGAGAGTCTGAATCTAACAACAGCTGGTGACGCGTTTATTTACCGACCTGTTGTGCAGCGGGACACAGGCTGCTGTCAGGGCTTCAAACCCTCGAGCTCTCGCAGTCCGAGGTTCGTTTCTCTCCGGTGCTCGATGTGTGCCGTCGTCCCTGAAGGCTCTGTGATTTGAGCTGCTCCGACAGCCAGAATCCTTGACTCTGCTCACCTCTGCAACCGTTTCCCAGCTCTGATGCACGGGAGGTTGGCAGTTCAATGCCGGCTCCCCGCTCCGCAGGTAGACGTGGATGTGCGGTCAGGAGGACCAGAAGAGCTCCACATAAACGCAGTTCATTTACCATCAGAAAGGAAGGAAGCCTGAGAGGCCAAACTCAAATAAACCCCACAAACGCTGCATTTAGTTCTGCTTCTCCGTTTGACTCAGTCAGATCAGCTTTTACTAGAAATTGTTTGTTTTTTCCTCTTTTAGGACAAATTTTCCTCCATGAGCCGAGATCTGGCAGCTGCAAACTAAATGTAGCTAAAAGGAAAAATATCGTAAGAATAAAATATGTTCAGGAGGGAACTGAAGACATCACATTTTATTTTAAATAAAATTAAATATTTAGAGAAGTATAAAAGTTACAAAAACCAAAAGTCTCAGCAGACTAATCCTGACTGAGTTGAACATTTCTGAATGTTTAAAATGGCACAAAGTAGTTAAAGAAAAGGTACAGAAAACGCTTTAAACAGAATAAATGATGACTCAGCATTCATGCTACAGTTTAACAGGACAGACGAGTTAAAAATGAAATAAGACTTTCCTCTTCTTTTGGATCATATAGTTTAGTTAATTAGTTGTTTCCTGTTATTATTGGAGGTTTTTGTGGCTGTGGGAACTCTCGGCTGCCTGTTGGGAGTCATTAAAGGAGGAAACCTGCTTTGCTTTTCATCCTTAAATCTGATATTTTGGTCCCAAACCGAGGCTGCAGATGCAGACAGAGTTTCTGTGCTGCAGCTCGAAGGTTTCACGCAGCGGCTGAAAGCGAGCGAGTGGGCATTCATCCTCTCAGCAGCTACAGCCTTAATTAGAAGCCTAATTACACGGGGAAATGGGATGCCAGGGGAGAGGAGGGGGAGGGAGACGGAGGAAAGATGTCGAGGAGGTGGTGGCCAAGTGAAGGCTTCATGTTTCCACCACCCGACCTGCCAGGAGAGCGAAACCCAGCAGCTGCTGAAGCCTAAGCCCTCCTCCTCCTCCTTCATCACCCCCCCCCCCACACACACACACACACACACTTCTCTCCTTGTTCCAGCTTTAGCCGTGGCAGCGCCTCATGTTGAATCTATCATTATCCTGTTACTAATTACTTATTGTTCTAACCTTGAACGCTGCGAGCCGACAGAACCTGATGTTCTGACTCTGCTGCAGATAAAAACACGTCCAGTTTCCAGATAGAACCTGTTTCCTCCTCTAACCCCCCTGTGACCCACGGTCATCCCGTTAACCGTCTGTGAGGATAAGTGACGGGGAACAGCTCTGTCTCTGCCTCTCGGTTCTGTTTGCAGCTCGTGTGTTTTCTCTCAGCCTCTGTTCGGTTCTTTAGAGAGTTTCTGGTTATGGTTCTGTCAGAAACGCTGCGTTTAGGCGTCTAACGGGACTCTCGTCTCGAGGTGACACCATATTTTTACAATATTTTTCGGTTAAAAGCTTTCGCCACAAACTCGACTGCCTCTCCTGACCTCATTAAAGCTGTGTGACCTTTGAACTCTGCCGGGTCCAAAATTAAAAACTTAACTTAAAAAATATTTAAAAAGTTGCAGCATTTTTTAAAATTTCTTACGTCAAAATATTAAAACAGAAACATGAAATTCAATCTTCTCAGAATATCTTATTAATCAGACAGAACAGTTTAATAGATTTTTTCCAATTAAGACTTTTATTCATTTCTCATGTCTTTGTTTCTTAAAGCATTTCACCTAAAAGCATAAAAAACTGAAACGGCTGCAAACATTTTAACTTAAATTAGCAGAAAAACAAAGAGGAACCGTGAATAAAATGACTTCAGGCAGCCTGGAGCTGTGATGAGGATTTTCTGAGCTTTAATGTTGATAAATCTCTGTGTGAACTCGGCACTAAGTTCAGTTTTAAATGAATGTGGGACGGGCTCTTCCTCTCAGCACGTAGCTGCAGAGGCTGCAGGGCTTCAGGGGACCGCATGGTCCTAGTGCCTGACCCGTTTGTCTCCTCAGTGATGAAGTCACGAGACGAGGTTTCCTCTGGAAATCTGCTGAGTTCTCGTTTCTCCCGCCGAGTCCCGAGTCGCGTCCCTTTCTGCAGACTTGTGCAGCTCCTGATGCGAGCGTGTTGCTCAGACGGTATAGATACCTTCCATCATCATCATCCCAGTTAGAAGCTTTAAACGCTGAGGCAGCTGACATTTCCAGGCCTCGGTAGTGAAGATGCTCGCGCTCACATGGCTGACATGCAAACACCGATGCAAATAATTCAGCCCACATGCGGAGATTTGTCTTCTTCTCCACCGTAAGTGTTTTCACCTCCTTCCCTGCGCCGCTCAGTAATTGCTGTGATTCAGGGAGCCCGTGCATCAGAATGGAAAGTGTCACAGAATAAATGCACTCAGGCGGGTTTGTCTAAGTGGCGCCTCTGTGGCCTTTCAGCCGGTTGATTGGACCTGAGAGAGCAGAACCGTTCAGGACGCTTTCGGAGGTGACAGAACCAGCCGCTTGCTCTGAATGTGGCGTTTACTTCCAGGTGTCTGAATAACTTATATTATCTGTAACTGTTCCTGCAGCGTCAGGGTTCGACACACGCTGCTGCTTCTATAAGCCAAGAGGCAGCCGGCACGTGATATGCATTCCTTCAAAGGATGGAAGGACTTTATTTTGAAATTCTAATGATATTTATTGTCAGCTTTTGTTTTGGTAGAGTTTCTTTTCGTATTTAGTGTTTTGTTTCTGGTTTCTTTTGGGTTTGGTTTCTTGTCTTTGTTGTTTTGTTTTCCTGTTTGTTGCCCGTTTGTCTTCATTGTCCTCAGTCTGCCCCGCCCACCTCCACCTGTCCGCACCTGTAATCACTCACCTGTGCCCAGTTCCCATAAAACCCAGTCACTTTCTCCACTTCCACGTCCGACTCTCAGATATCCCCCCGTATCTCCCTCCTCATCCTTTCACTTCATGTCTGCACGTTCTTACAGAGCAGATAACAGGAATCCTTTACACACTTTTACTCTTCAGTTGTTCACAATATTCCTTTTAATGCCAGAAATTAAGGAAAAAACAGAACAGATTAAAACCTGGCAGACAAGTGATGACACGAGTCCCTGAACTCAACAAAGGCAGAACAAAATGGGCGTCAAAGAAGAAAATATTGATGAAAAAGTCTCCATCTGAAACGTGAGCTCTTCTGATGATTAATGTGACCGAATTCACATCAAAGCTGCTCTCACCAACGAAACTGACAGCAAAGCAGCTCGTTAAGAAGAAGCTTTAATTGTCGAACTCAGTTTTATTTACACCAGAAAGAAGAGTTGGAAACAAGTTTCTCTGCAGGCTCTCCTCCTCCTCGAACCCGGCACGCCAAATATTAACTCTGTAACAGGCTGAGGTTCTGGTCGTGTTCCAAGTACCGACCCGGGAGCTCAGACCCTCGACCGGCTGCGGAGTTTTGAGGGGTTTTCTCGCCCGGGTGGAAAGCGGGCGTCTCCTCCGTCCACCATCGTCCAGGTCCAGGTGTCCCCTCCTGCAGCTCGGACAGGAAGTTGTTGCTTTTTCTGTCTGCATGGATCCACGCTCAGGTGGTCCTCATGAGAGGGAAACTTAGGTGTGCTGTGACATCATCACTCCATATATGGTCGTACAGATTCTTCTCTTATCTGCTGTGAGCCTTTTGGCACCAGAACAGGAAGTTACAGAGACTTTAAGAGAAACTTAGATGTTGTTGTTGTTTTTTTATTTTCCCAGATCATTTGGACTTTTTCCAACCATCGGTTCAGACCCACTCACAGCCCAGCAGCTCGTTAAACCCTGGTTCTTCTGGTTTTATTCATATTTAAATCCTCAAACAGTTTGGTCTTTCTGATGTAGACAATAACAGCGGAGCGAGGCTTTGTGTTAAAGAGAAACGAGAATTCACACGGTTGCCCACAGCTTCCTGAAAGGGATGTTAACATTTTAGAAGTGTGATTTATTGTTAATAAGAGCGTCGTTGCTTCCAGCACGGCTTACTGACTAATTATTTTCCATTGTTGACTTCAGCTGCTGAAGACTTGTTACTATCCAGAGGGTTTTATTAGCTCATTACCAACATAACAGCGAGGCGTCGCAGGTTCCAGGGCTGGACACCAACCGTCAGAGACCGTCTCTGGATCTGAAGATGATTTTAAAATGCATCACCTTCTCAGCAGGGTCACTGATATCTCACTGCTCACCAGGAAAACATCTGAAATGATGAGTTTAAAGCTCACTTTTCTGTTTTCCTTTTGTGTGAGCATCAAGAAACGAGGCCTGGAGACGGGCTGGGGGTGATCTTTAATGATTTCAACAATCAGAGTTGAAGTTTTAAGATTTTTTGGAGATTTTACGTCAGAATGTGAAACTTTTGCAAACACGATGTTTGTACATCAAACCGGACATTTTTGTCCTCCTTCACTCCGTGTGTCTCTCTGCTGGAGGTCAGAGGTCAAAGGTCAGAGGGCACACACCCAAACTCTCATTGACTTCCACTGGATCTGAGTTTTCTTCTCCAAACAGGAAGTGAAGTCTTTGTTTAACTTGTCTTCTGCATGAGGCTGCGTTTCTGTCTGCCTCTCGTTGAGAGCGCTGTCAGGGAGTGACAGACGCACGCCTGGTTACCATGGTGACCCTAATGAGGCTTCCCAAGTTTCTTCATCAAAACGTCGGCCATTTTATCAGCTTAGGTTACTACAAAATAAAAGTCCCAGAAGTATCTGCCTTTATTATGTTCTTGAGACGTTTACCTTTTCTTCTAATTGTTTCTTTGATTTTGACTCAAATAAACTTGATTTTCAGTCTCTGGCTGCAGGAACAACGAGCTGAGGGATGTGTAATCGTTAAGAGGCTGTGATTGGATCAGACTCGTGTGGTCAGAACATGACGGCGCTGACACGATGATGGGATCTGATGTTTGTAACGAGGAACTATCCGCCCGAAGGAAACGCTGGCAGCTAATCATTGCTCCCTTCATGTTTAACGTGTAATAAAAGCAGACACTGATTGCTTATTCATTCTTCTGGATCACAACACGGAGAAGCCCTTCATCGCACTCAGACCAGAGTGTTCCTCCTACATGCTGACCCGCTCTCCATCGGTGACGCCATCCCTCCATTGAGTTTAAAACGAAACGACCAGTTTTAATACGAGTTTACTTTCCTGGTTTTGCAGTGTCCAACTTTAATCTCCGCACGGCGGTTTCTGTTTCTTTGGGGTATTTTCCGAGCTTTTCCTCTTCCTGTAACATAAAGTGCTTTTTCCCTCCTTGTCTCTCGCTCTCGGTCAGAGTGTGGGAGTTCTCCTCAGCTGCTAATAAATGCAAAAGAGACCGACTGTCGGCCGAAGTGCAGTGAGTCACTGAAGTGCTGCGAGTGAGACGCAGGTTTGAGCTCGTTCAGCGGCCCTCTGAGCTGTGATGTCTGCAGGGATGTGAGGCGGGAGATGGAAGCTCGCAGACCGACCTCACAGAACCCAGAACCACAACCAGGGCCGTATCCAGACTTTAAAACATCCTGAGGTCAACCACTCATAATCAGTTACAATGAAGACCAAAACTTAATTAAAATAGAAGCATTTATTTAAAACAAGTGACTTGAATGTGTATATGGCATGTATTTGTGTGTGTTTGTAAATCCATGGGGATCAGCCTCAGGGCACAACCATGATGACTCACTGAAATGACATGAATTAGTTTATATGAATGTTGATTCAAAACACAAGATTTTAGCAGAGATTTCACCTTTTTATCAAACACCAGTGAGGTGTTGTAGTTTTGGAGCTGGACCAGGATGCAAA
>NC_051432.1:28466508-28469776 GCF_001649575.2 Kryptolebias marmoratus
ATTTTAGCAGTAAGGTAGCAAAGCTGCGCTCTTCTTCGTAGACATTGAGTTTGGCTGCAGCTGCACACAGTTGCAGCGCCTCCTACAGGAAACTGGTGGAGCTACGCAGAGAACCACGCCGTTCAAAAGCCTTGTTTGGATTCATGTCTTTATAAAACACTGAGGTCCGGACCTCGGGGTCCTCAGTGGTCAAAGGCAGGATGTTTGGCTGCTTCAGCTTCATTTATGACACTGTTAGCCTTCAGCTGCCGGATGTTCAGGAACAGATTGTTGTTGTTGTTGTTGTTTACATCACTGCAGATCCTTTACCTGTCGGCCTCGAAACAAAAACCAAACAACGCTGAGTCCTGAATGACTTCCCTGAAACTGCTGAAGAAGATGAAGTTGAGCTAAAAGAAGCAGAACAAAAGTTAAAACCTAACTGTAGCATGTAACTAGCTATAAGCTAAAAGTAGCAGAATGGTAGCTAAGTAGCATCAGTAAAAATAAATAAATAAAGCTAGTAGTTGAAGCAGATTTAAAAAAATAAATAAAAACAGTTTTGAAGGAATTGAAGAAATCTGGATGTATTCCTATGGGGAAAATATTCATAAATAAACAAATATTTTTAAAAAGAGGAGTGTTTAAAAAGATCAAATCTAAAGTACAATCAGCACAAAGTATGCAGAAGAAGGAAAAACAAGTTTTAGTTTAAGAACTGTTCTTTAGAGGACTTCCAGTTTCTGTCTGGCTCCTCCCCCTGCGCCCCTGAAAAGGCGGGAGTCTCCATGGCAACCAGTGATTCAGCAGTAATATTCCTTCATGGCTGAACCCTGAGTGATTCCAGGTATCATCTCTCTCTCTGCAGCTTTTCGGTTCAGAAGAATCGGGTGAAATATTTTTCAGGAATCATTTAAAGTCATAAAAATCCCAACGAACAAAGAAGAGTTTTATTTTTTTTATCCTCATAGTTGATGTTTTTCCTGAACAGGAGAGTCGGATTCAGTTCATTAAATCACAGCAGATGATTCTTTGCTTCCAGTTGTCTGAGTAAATCTCACCCTGACGTTTCTTAAAGCAACATTTTTTGCCTCTTCGGTTTTATTCTCCGTTTCCCTGACTGTTGAAGTTCGGAGTAAAGCTCTGTCACCAACTCTTACTCAGCAGACAGATTGTTGTTGTTGTTGTTGTTTTGGGCCAGCAGCTTTAAACGCCGACAGGCTGACTCAGATTTCTCTCTCTCTGAGGAAGCAGGCAGGAAGATCCCGCTTTAATTTCAGACTCTGTCCTTCAGTCTGGAGCGTAGCGGGGTTCGGAGCGGGCTGGGGGTGGACGGCCCTGAATGCTTCAGCAGCTTTCCAATAATCTCAGCAGCACAAATTTAATCTCATCTGAATATTCATGAACTGGGAGCGAGGAGGCGTCTTGGTGTAAATATCAGGACAAGTGCATCCCTGCAACAACAGGAACGGTTTTCTGTTGGAGTCGGAATGAGTTTTTTCTTGTGCTTTATTAAAGATTCAAAAGGATAAGTTTAAAACCACCGTTATTACTACTAAGCAGTTCTTCTGTGGGAGTCCTGTGCTGAGCTGGTAGCAGAATATCGGATGGTTTGCAAAATTAAACCCATAGACCACAGACTTGCCAACCGTCCTGCATTTGGCCCTCACACGCCACACTTTGTATTTCTCACGCACAAAAAAACACACACACACGGCCTTTTTGTCACTTTAACGCTACATTTAGCGAGTTTTCAGATCCCTTTAGCATTTTAAAGCGAAAAATCTCGTGACTTTGGTGGCTAAATGTGAGAAAGCACTCATTCTGCAGCGTGCCGTAAGCCCCGCCCACTTCCCCAAGCACTGACAGCTGTCAATCTCATAGCAGAGAACAGAGAGCTAAAGATGGAGAGGCAGAAAGATGAAGATGGAGGCAGGAAAGAAAGCTTTTTAAAGTGGTTGAAAGGCAGCAGTTGTGAAGTTGTGTCTGAGCGTCAAGAGGAGGCCTGGAAATGTTCAGGTTAGATAATAAATAACAAGTTCCAGCTGTTTACTGATCAGTGTTTACATCCTGAGAGGATGGAGAGAAAGATCCAAACTGGAGAGCAGCTATGATATGTGTTTAATTCAAATTAATTGATCAGAATTCAGGAAAATCCTGTTGAATCTGTGATGTTTGTGTGGATTTCTGGGAGTGATGTTTTAAAGACACGATCAGCTGATGAAGAGATCAGGCCCAGAGTTTCCTGGGCTGCTGCAGCTCACCTCTGCACTTTTAACCCAACTCGGGAGAACCAGGTTCTCCGTTTAAAGTAGTTCTGCTCCACAGTCCTTTCTTCCACCGTTCAGAAATATTTTCCACCCTCGGCCTCTGTGGGTTTGGCTGCGCTCAGCCGTCTAGCACCCAGAAAGCAGCAGTAAATCACAAGTCGGACGTCTGCAGCCTGATTTAAATGTCATTAACTGCTTGTGGTCAGCAGATATAAATATAAATTTAAAGCTTTTCCAGTTCTCATTCTGGGCCTGTAACATACCAGAGTCTTTTACAGTGAAATCATAGTTTTAATTATTGATTTTTAGTTTTGCATTTATAACACTTTAAATCAGCTTTTACACCAACATATAATCAGCTCTTTTTCTTTTATTCATAACATTTTCATTTATGATATTTAAGATCAAGAAATGTTGATTTAATCACAAATACTTGGAATAAATTTAAAATTAAATTTAAATATAGTCAACAGGCTGTTTTATTTCTATCTGTTTCTTCTTCTCTGACTTTTGGCCCAACAAGCCGATGTTGTTAATTAATAATCAGATTATTGATCTGATTATTAGCAGATTATTAGCGTTTATAACGAGCTGCAGCTGTATAGATTTACTGCTACCTCTAGCAGACGAGACACGACTGAATTATCTGCCAACCAACAACAGTCCTCCAGGAGACATTTGTCTCGTCCCTGTGGACAGCTGCAGGTTTTTATTACCTTTTATTGAACCAGATAAGAAGCCCGTCGAGATCCAAACTTCTGTTTACAGAGGGTGACCCACATCTTCATCACCCTCCATTCCACGTCTTCATCACCCTCCATTCCACGTCTTCATCACCCTCCACCTTACATCTTCATCGCCTTTCATCCCTCCGCCCGATGTCTTCATCACCTGACGTCTCTCCGCCCAACGTCTTCATCACCTTCCGTCCCACATCTTCATCACCCTCGTCTCTCCACCCGACGTCTTCATCACTTCCCGCCCGATGTCTTCATCACCCTCCGTCCCTCCGCCCGACG
>NC_051432.1:28471739-28473169 GCF_001649575.2 Kryptolebias marmoratus
CCCTCCGTCCCTCCGCCCAACGTCTTCATCACCCTCCGTCCCTCTGTCCGACGTCTTCATCACCCTCCGTCCCTCCGTCCCACGTCTTCATCACCCTCCGTCCCACGTCTTCATCACCCTCCGCCCGACGTCTTCGTCCCCCTCCGTCCCACGTCTTCGTCCCCCTCCGTTCCACGTCTTCGTCCCCCTCCGTCCCTCCGGCTGACTCCATGTTGGAGGCGGGGCCACAGCCAGGATTTCAGACTTTGATGAATTTGTTTCTGTTAGAGTTTGTTGTGGCCTCTGTCTCCTGCTGGGACGTTAATAAGCAGCGTGGAGCTGAAACAGGATGATTGCAGGAATTTAAATCCTGGCCGACGCTGAACTGAAATCAAACTCTGCAATCAGCAGCTGCTCCAATCACTTTCTGCTGCTTTCTGTTTGTGGAGCCAAATATAAAAATAACCAGCGACGGTTTCACATCAGCAGTTAAACCTACGTTTCCAGCCTCAGATTTATAAGAAAGTTTGAACCACCAGATTAAACACAGAAACAGATGTGCTGCTTTTTTATTCCTTTTGTTTGGGGTGATGACATCACCTTTCAAACCAAAACATCTCAACGTTTAAAAGGCGCCAATTAGAAAAACATCAATTATTCAGTCAACTTATTTAATCAGTTACCTGGTGGGAAAATAAAGGTGCAGCAGCAGCTTGCTGTAGCCCACAGTCCAAGCTCTTCTTATTTAAGTAAGCAGTTATTTTTTTGTTTAAATAAAAATAAAAAATATTGGCCAAAAACAATAAAATTAGTGCCTGTAAAGCTGCTGGATGCCCTGATTTCCAAACATCAGACATCTGACCACGTTACTGATCGCCTCTTTATTTAGTTTCTGATGTTGGAAAATGAAACGGTGGCTCAGGAGGCAGGAGTCCGTCCTGTAACCGGCGGGTTGCTGGTTCGAGCCCTGCCTCCTCGTGTCCTTGGGCAGAGTTTGAGTTTCCTGCATAAAATAAAAGCAGAACTATTAAAACAGACGCGGCCCAGCTGGCTGGAATCTAACGGCAGATTTGACTTGTTTCCATCATAAATCAGACGGCGGCATGTTTTTAATGAGTCCGTCTGAGTGACCGAGCCGAACACCTTCCACTGAACAACTGTGCAGCTAATTGCTTTTCCTGGCACTCTGTGGCTTTTACACGCAACATCAGAAACTGGATGGTCGTATTCATGTTTCTGAGGAGTTTTGGCGAGAAAAGCTGAATCGGTTCTCAGAAAATGTGGCGAAGGGGAGCTGCAGCTGCTGTCGACGGACGACAGACGGAAAGAGGAACCCAGCAGACGACGGCGAGAAGCTGCAGACGATGGCGAGAAGCTGCAGACGATGGCAAAAAGCTGCAGACGATGGCGAAAAGCTGCAGACGATGGCGAGAAGCTGCAGACGATGGCGA
>NC_051432.1:28474849-28485748 GCF_001649575.2 Kryptolebias marmoratus
GGGGGGGGGGGAGGCAGCTTCACTGCCAGAATGCTTCACGCAAACAAAACCATCGAGTTGCTTTCTGCTTCCTGCTGAAGGCGGAAAGGGCGATAATGTCTTTGCTTCTGTGCAAAGTCTCTCATGAACAAACGCAAAAAATGGCTCCAACTCCGTCCGTTTGTGTGGTTGTAGCTGAGATTTGGCATCATCAGAGGATATTATTCAGAAAACATTTAATCAGAAGATGGCGGGCGACATGCATTCCTTCAGTTTTATCAGTTCTTCTTCATCTGTTTAACTTTATGTTGGATTCAGGACGGAGAGGAAACCATCAAAGATCTCCGACTGTTATATTATATCTTTTTAGGTATTTATTTTTGTTGTAATTATTTGGATGAAAATCTCTGGAGTCGTGTAGACGTGGGCTGTTCAAAGAGCTCCAACAGGTTAGATAGTAACTGTTTATAATCTCTCCTCAGAACCACACTGACCTCCACACACCAACCTTCACCCTCTCCCTTTCGTCGTCTCCTCCTCCTCCTCTTACCCAGACTGAGCAGTCCGGAGTGGTTTTATAATATTTTTGTATCTTTTCTGTCTTGTCCCTCCGGTCCGGTCTGGTGGCCGGGCAGATAGCCGACTCGGTAGCCTCTGAGACGTAGTAATGAGCTAAACATGAGCCGAAGCTCGTATATTCCCACAGATGACGGCACCCGCCTGGCCACCGTGTGGGGTTATTCTTGGCCCCTGTGATGCCGTCTCATTAGCAGCTCTAATAGTGCAGCTAATAGAATGTGGAGCACGATGATGGACCCGGGATCCAGTTTCTGTTTTGCTGTCTCCGCTCTGCGTGTGCTTGCCTGATTACCGGCGCGTCCCTGCACTCCTTCACCTTGACCCAAATGTGCTATAAAGCCACCGAGGTGGGACATTGAAATCGAACCCGTGAGGCTGCAGATCCACTTATGAGGTTCTGGTTTTCGGCTCTTCAGAAGTGAAATACAGACACGAGCGCTGACTGACACGGAATGACCCGTCCTGACTGTAATTAGGAGCCGAAGCGAAGCTGTTATTAGCGTTTGACTGACTGCGGTTGGATTTTTTTGTATTTTGGCTCCCTGCTTCCAGACTTCCTGTCAGTGAGCCGGCTCGACGGCACACTTGTTGAGGTGGGAAAGTGAACAACGTTTGTGTGTTCGTGTGTGTGTGTGGGGTCAGTGAATGGCCACACACACACACACACACACACGCCGGTTTCCCGACACACACAGCGGTTTGGATGACATGCAGCTCACGCCATAACTCCTCGGTTGTGGAAAAACAGAGTGGTGCTGGCAGGCAGCTCGCTCTTTCTCTCACGTGACGGTCTGACCTGAACCCCTTTCTGCTCTTTTTACTGCCGCTGGAAACTTGGGGAGCCTCTCTGAGGGTCCCGGTCTCCTGGTCAAGTCGAGCTGGGCGATCAGACGATGTTAGACGGTGAAGGGTCAGAATGTGTCGTTGGATCCATCACTCCATCTATTGTTGTTCTATGCTTTGTGGTGAAGCACAGCAAAGCCACACTATTGGCTAGACGGCCTAAGGCCCGCCCTATAGAAGCATCAATCAACCAATCATCAAAGACTACAGAGGATCAGGGTTTAACTTTTCTTTAAATCAGAAGTTACAACATTTCCCATCCTCTTCTTTCTGTTGCTAATTTGGTGCACTGTCGTTTTTTTGAGAAAATTGAAGGCTTTTAAGTGCGCCTTAAAGTCCGGAAAATATAGTAACTGTTTTGAAAGAAACGTTTGCAACAAGCTGCAAGAGTTAGCATGTTAGCAGGTGAACATATGCAACCTACGGAAGCTAAAAAACAGCTGAATATTTAACCAACATCAGCTATAAAACCTCTGAATGTTACTTTACAAACAACAGGACTGCACAGAAATAGGAATAAAGACACAATGACTTTAGAATTATAAATAAACATTAAATATCTTTATTACTCCTGTTTTGGCTGACACTATATTTAAATTAGATACTTGTGATTATAATAAAATTTCAGTTTTGATCTTAAAAATCATCATAAATGATGCTATAAATAAACACAGCTGATCACATGTTGGTTTAAAATCAGAGGGCAACAAAAAGCAGAAACACTGACTTTATTATGATTTAAATCTATCAGTATATCGAATTCTTTTCCCCTTACAGGGCTGATTTCACACAGAAAAACAGTTTAGTTGTCCTGTTTTGTAACTTTTGTAACCAGCTCGGGATTCGGGGTTCGAGGCTCGGGGTTCGGGTCTCGGGATTCGAGGCTCAAAGCTCGGGGTTCGGGGCTCGGGGTTCGAGGCTCGGGGTTCGAGGCTCGGGGTTCAAGGCCATCACGCCGGCTTGTACACAGTTTGTTTAGGAACAACAGCAACAACATCAGACAGATTAGTTGACCGAGATGTAGAAATCCAGATAAAACCTCAGAAACGGCCACCTGACAGGAAGTAGGGGGTCGCTGCCAGCAGTCCGGGGTCTAATAGCTCCTCTGTGTTGAACCTGTTTGGTCACCCTCGGGGAAATTAGCCTCATTTCCGTGGCTCCTTCCTCTCCGATCACAGGAACCAGGACTTGTTGCTGAGCAAAGCTGCTTAGAGTCACCCGAGTGGACGAGAGATTTCAGAATAAAATCTGTATATTTCAGGCCTGAAATATTTAAATTCTGAGCTAAATAAAACCAACGCCTGGTGGTGAGTTCACTCTCAGACACAAGGTTTTCTGAGGTTTTTAAAAGTTCTGTGTGGGTCCTGACTTTATTTATTAAGATGAGGGGCTTTAAGCCCCGCCTTCTCTCCCTCACATCCAATCATGGTGTCCCATGACATGAAGGGGGCGGGGCTTAACACCTCGGAGGTTTACGGTTTCTGTCATGGACTCCAAACACAGAGCGTTTTTAAGGTGTTGTTGTTGTTTCACACAAACAGAGAAAAACATTTAAAGAATATCTGGATTCATTTACATGGTGTCCTTCGTCTTGATGGTTCATCATCTTCAGCTCCCTCAGCTGTGGAGTCCCACATGGAGCCGTTCTTGGTCTGGTTCTCTTAAAGAAACATTAATTTATCTCCCAGTAAAAAAGAACCCTTCAGCCCCTCTCAACACCTCACCGGACTGTCTGGATGAGCTCTGAACTTTCTGAATTAATCATCCTTTTAGCTTCGTCCCACAGTTAAGATCTCAGTTAAATCATTTCTCTCATTTTCACTTCAACAGAATGATTCCTGTCTTCTGGAACAGCCTTTATTTTGGAATCAGCCACCCTCTGCTGTCTCTGAGCTCTTAACTGAATTTTAACTTTGAAGGTTTTACTCCTTAAAGGTCTCAGAGGTGAGGTGAGCAGATTAAAGAACGGTCTGCCTCCACGTATTTAAAACTCCTTTAAAGACTCGTTTTATTTCTTGGTATTCAAACCGGACTGAGTCATGAGTTTTTTTATTCTGATTTTAGCCTGCACAGGCTTTCATTTAGTTTTATTGTTTTTTTTTATTGTTTCATTGTGTTTACCTCTTATGTGTAAGGAGGCAAACATTTGTTGTTTTTAAATGTGTTGAAATTGGACTGGACGTAATTGCGAGCTCAGATCAGTGTGGACCGTCACAGTTTCTTAAAGACGGCGTTCCTTCCTGACTGCCTCTCTGGGTGAAGTTTCGGATGTTCTTCTCAGAACCGGTCAGTGGATTTTATTCCAGCCTGAAGGCCCGGCGGCGCACAGACCGGGGCCCGAACGCTCGAACTCGATCTGATTCATATTCAGAAATGTTCGCCTCTTCAGCTTGGAGCCGTTTGACGCAGCAGCAGCTGAGGATCCACGCAGCTTTCCAGTGAAACTGTTAGTTCAGCCAAAGGGGGGATTATTTGCGCAACACTTATTCTGTTTTACACGAGTCAAAAAACCAACGCCATGTTTGTTTTTCCTAAATGAGAGCGTTGCTTTGTTCTCCTCCTCACACATCTGAAGCTTTAAATCTGCAGCAGCCTGCATCCATCTTCGGTTTCGTGGACAATGTGCTGATTTCCAAATCAGTTTTTGATCTGCAGAACATGAATTCATGTCAGCGTGACTCACAGCTCAGCACATTCTGAGGAGGACGTGTTTTCTACCGGAGAGAACAGCATCCCTGAACCCGTGACACTCCGCCGCAGATTAGTTTCTTTTGTGGCTCTGCACAAGTGTTCCTGCCTGATAATGCACTTTCTGTTACATCTGAGCTTTTATTAGGAGTTTTCTTTTCATGGCAGCGACTCAGATCGCACGCAGTCGTGGATTCAGAGGTGAATGTTTGTGCTGATTGTGGCACCGACCTGTCGTTGCATTTCCAGTAAATACTCTGACACTCAATGCTGAGAGAAGGGAGGAATTCAGAGCAATTGTGTTGAAAATCTGCCGCTTTTAATCTGAAACCCAAACTCCCAATGATGTCTGCAGAGAACAGGAGGCCCTGAGGGCACGTTTCTGTACCACGAACTGTTGAGTTTTACTTTCTCAGCTTTTCTTAATATATGCAAAGTCAAGAAGAAAACTCATATAAATGATGGATTTCATGACTTATAGCTAGACTGTATTCAAAGGCAGGAGTTGTTCTTTAGTCAGACCCTCCAGGATTTCGCGATGTTGCGATCACAACTATTAACGCAAAATCAAGCAAACTCCGCAAAATCGCAACTTTCCCGCAACTTTAACCCAATATTTATTGTTTCTAAAGTGATTCGCCACCGTTTCTGCAGTCTAGTCTCTTCTTTGTGGGTTTGTGTAGCGTGGAATACAAAATAACCCCAAATAACTCAGGAAGACACGTGACGTCACTTCCTGTTAACATCAGAATGCCGGGAGCGTGCAGGAGCAGCGACCGAAGCCAAAATGTGCGCTAATGCTTCACATTTGCCCACAAAGATTTCAGCAAACCAGTTTCCTCCCCAGCTGCAGCTGTTTTGCACGTCCTGCAGTGTAATCATGGAACATAAACGCATCGACAAACACTTTGTGTCTGCAAAACATGTGAGGAGAGCTGCAGACCAGGGACAATCCAGAAATGCTCATGAATGTCAGTTTAGAAGCTATCAAAGTTCTCAAATAAAGCAGCTTTTGAGAATGTCAATGTTTGTTGGCAATTATCTGACAAAACTAGGAAGGATTTTTGGTTTATAGATTAAAAGTTATGGTTGTTTATTGATTTTAGTAAAAAAAATCAGGCATTTTAGCCACAACAATCACAAAAAATGCCCGCGAGCAGTGATTTAAAGAATCGACTGAACTTCACAGATGGATTTAATGGTTCCCGACTTCGTTCCTACGCAGTCTTTAAAAATACAGAATTATTTATTTATTTCCTGGTCTGGATAGAAAAGGAAAAAAGAAAATAGAGCAACAAAGCAACTAAATAAATCTGACATTTGAAAAACGAATTCCTCAGATCTGCAGACTCTTCGTGTCTCGAATGTTCGCCCTCAGTGCGGCAGCCGTGTGTGAACCTTAAACTCTCTGTAAAACACTTTAAACTGCCGTGGAAGTGCAGACGATACGATCTGATACGTTCAGATAAAGTTTGACAGAATCAGATTCAACACAAGAAGATAAGACGCAGTAAGATGTGATACGGTGGTTTAAATGTGGAGCCTGGGAGGTTTTTCCTATCAGAATGTGTTAACCTGTTATTTTTATCCATGTATGAATCATAATGTTTATTCCATCATTATTAAATGATGAATGAAAGGAACCAGGCAGAGGCTATAAATGAAGTGTTTATCTTTAAGGGTCTTTAAACGGTTACCAGTCTTAAAAAACCAACTTTGATTGTGGAAAAACTGTTCAGAGTTGTGATAACTGAGATACCAAAGACACAAAGTATCACTGCTGTTTATTATGATCCCAGAGCTGCCGTCTAATTCAGGCCCCGTTTGAAGCATATTTCATGAATTAGCCAGTGACAAACGGAGATGAAGATGTTGTTGTTAGCTGTTAGTTTATAATATTAAGGTTTGTAATAACAGGAGTGTATTCAGGTGTGTGTGTGTTTAATTCCGGACAGTAGGGCGGATGTGCAGTTTGTTCGGGTGGAACCAGACAGGACTTTTAGCCGGACACTCTGTGATTATCCGGTCTACTCGTCCGTGAAGAGATTTGCTGTCGGTGCCGGTCCGGACGGCGGTTCTGCCGAGCTTCGGGAGGATTACCGCTCTGCAGGGAATAAAAACCCTCCCGTCCCGCAGCTTTGTTCTGGGCCGTGATATGCTAATCCCAATTAGCAGCGGCGTGAAAAGAGGGGCCCAGGAGTCAGCCTGGGTCACACGGGACGGAGCGAGCACGCCCACGTGCACGCCCACATGCACTTTCTTTATCTCTCACACAAAACATCCGACAGGGCCACAGCAAACATTTCATGTTATTAGTTTAAACAGAACAGATTTAAATTCAACTCAGAGTTTCATGTCAACAGATTTCCATCCTTACACAAAACGTATTTCTGGTTTTTGCACATTCAAACCCTAAAAAACGGCTTTTTATTAACTTAACAATAAACCTAATGAAGAGCAGAGAAATATTCTGACTACATAAAAAAACTGCTTAGACACCAAACAGATTAAAGCTTCATTAAAGTCACTCCATGCAAAGACGTGAAGTCTCTCAGATCGATGGTTAACGCAGCCATGTTTGTTTACCTGCACAGACTACAACCAGATTAAAGTGGCCAATCACGTGACGGGAGTTTTTACTTGAATGCTTTGTTTACGTTGAGCGCGTACCCGCATGTCAGAGAATCACATCAGTGTATCCAGAAAACTACTTGATTAAACTCTTTTCTTATAGATCAGGATGAACTTGTTCCTGTTTTACGATGAGTCCCTTTAAGGAGCAGCATCCGACCCGAAACACAACAAAACCCTGAACCTCTTTGTGTTTTTAAAGCGCTCACGTGTTTGCTGCCGTCACGACCCAATCTTCACTGTAAGCAAAGTTCTTCTTAAACGCAGCTGGATTTGCACCTTTGTTTGTTTACCCCTGAAGCAGTTGTGTCTGACGTGGAGCCGCTGACCGAACCCTGACATTACCGTCTCGCTCCAGCTTTAAGAGACGCTGGTTTATCTCTTTTCTTTGGGCTGTTTTTGTTTCGGCGTCCCTTCCTGTGCAGGTTGGAAACAACGCCGCGTTCGTTCGCTGCACGTTCCTGCTGGTCCGAAAGGCCCAAACCAAAACTTACAGCACAAATACATGTACTCTTTCCCCCCACCCCAACAATGCTTGGTTAAAACTGAGAGACGGTGAAGAATCCACCGTTTGCACCGGGACTTCAGGAGCGCCATCATTTTTTGTGGCTGCTTTGTTTGAAGTAAGTGGAAAATAAATTTGGTTTATCTTTAGATTCACATGAATGTTTTTCTTGTTTTTAGTCCTGATTTGCATATAATCTTCTTCTGTGACTTGAAAAGTTTATTTATCTCTTTGGGTAGCATTTTGTTCTATCTGTCTTGTATCTTTTGTCATTTTCACGTGCAGCACGTTGTGGTTTTTACCTGGAAAGGTGTGATATAAATCAATCTTCTTGGGAGGTGAAGCTGTTGCATGAAGGGCTGAATTACCTGCTGGACAGAGGGAGGGAATAACGACGGCTCAGGAAACAAACTGTCCGACTCAAAACCAGCAGAATAAAAGGAAACAATTCGCCTATTTTCAGCTCACTTCTGCAGGTCTGTTTGCCAAATAAGAAAACCTAATGGCAGAAAAGTCTGTGCACTTCCTGTGAAACAAGGATTCCCTCGGGGGAGAATGGAGATGTTTGTTTTTTGTGTTTCATTCGGACAGTGGGGATGATGCAGAAGTCGTTGAAACGCAGCGTAATGAGGATATTTCCTTGTTGTAATGGCTTCAGGAAGGAAAGCTCAGCAGATCCCATCTTTATTTACTGTCAGGAATAAAAACAAAGGGAGGCTGTGGGGAAACATGTGGCCAAACCCTCAGCCTGCCAATCACAGCAGCTTTACAGAAACCCAGAGCTCTGGTTTATTCCCCTGCTCCTTCATCTCGATTCCAAGATTTTTATGAATGGAAAATATCAGGCGATAGGTTTTCCAAAGCCACGTCTGGATCCCCCACCTCCACTTCCCATCATGCTCTCTGGCGTTTTCCGGTTAAACTTATCCACACCGGACGCAAAGCGGGACGGTTGGAGCGCTGCGGCGCTTGGTGGTCCGCCTTCTGAAGAACAATCCCCGTTTGATTTTAGGTCATTAGTTGAAGGCCGCGGAGTCTGGAAAACACATCAGCAAACGAGCCAGAAGTGGAACATTTTTCAACCATCTGCTTGTTTTAGAGTTAAAGCCCAGGGTTTGGTTTCCTCCTGGATGTAAAGCTTGTCCTCCACGTCACCTTTTGTTCCAGCTGAGAAGACGGGATCTGATGGCTGTTTTCAGGTGGCAGAAAGCTCGTCTGACGCCATGACAGCTGATTTCTGGGCTCGTTAGCAGCGAAAACATCCGTCCGACCCGTCCTGCACCCATCTGCTGTTAGGAGTCGTCCTTCTGTCCGAGACAATTATTGGATCCGACGCTCATTAAGGATTTAAACAACTTTCCTGTCTTTGTGTCTGTTTGCAGAAAAGCATCAGCACTTAGATGTTACATCCCTGAATCATTTAAAGTGTCGAGGGTCGACTGGAAAATAAGGGGGGGGGGGCAAAGCTTCAGTTTTCCACTCGCTGGAGGATGCAGAAGAAGGAGAAGTTGATCAGAAGTAAGAGTTTGAGTTATTTAAACAGACATGGCTGCTGCTGGGGGGCTTCCAGGTGCAGAACAGGGACACAATGGTGACCTCATTATTCAGACCCTCCAGGATTTTGCGATGTTGCGATCGCAACTATTAACGTAAAATCAAGCAAACCCCGCAAAATCCCAACTTTTTGCAACTTTGCCCAAAACACTGGAACTTTCCCGCAATGTTAACCCAATATTTATTGTTTCTGAAGTGATTCGCCACCGTTTCTGCGGTCTAGTCTCTTCTTTGTGGGTTTGCATAGCGTGGAATACAAAATAAGCCCAAATAACTCAGGAAGAAGACACGTGACGTCACTTCCTGTTAACATCAGAATGCCGGGAGCGTGCAGGAGCAGCGACCGAAGCCAAAATGTGCGCTAATGCTTCACATTTGCCCACAAAGATTTCAGCAAACCAGTTTCCTCCCCAGCTGCAGCTGTTTTGCACGTCCTGCAGTGTAATCATGGAACATAAACGCATCGACAAACACTTTGTGTCTGCAAAACATGTGAGGAGAGCTGCAGACCAGGAACAATCCAGAAATGCTCATGAATGTCAGTTTAGAAGCTGTCAAAGTTCTCAAATAAAGCACCCTTTGTTGGTAATTATCTTACAAAACTAGGAAGTATTTTTGGTTTATATATTAAAAGTTATGGTTGTTTATTGATTTTAGGAAAAAAAAACAACTTTTAGTAAAATGCCCCGCGAAATCAGGCATTTTAGCTGCAACAATCACAAAAAATGCCCACGAAATCCTGGAGGGATTGATTATTCATTCGTTCATCCTTTCAGCCGCTGGATGCAGGTTGGATGTCCGTCTCCAGCAGGTATGACCTGTTCAGGCTCAGGTCGTCCGTCACAGACACGCAGGTGTTGAACACGATAAACATGGAATAGAGACAAATAAAACAGTCAAACCAAACAAAATAACAAAACAGCCTAATTGTTATTAAAGTGCTTTTATTGAAAAGTCTTTAAAAGCAAGAAAAGATTGTTTAATTTTCTGTATTGTCGTCTGAGGAAAAACATCTCATCCTCACCTGAAGTGAGCAGCTGCTGGTGAACAATTAAAAACAGGAAAAAACAAGAACTCTTTATTTGTTTTTACATCTCACCGAAGTGGCTTCTTTTATTTTGAATTAATTCAGGCGTGAACAGAAATCAAACCTGGAGCTCAGTCTGCATCATGTTTGACACAGACAGAGGATGCTGTTTGTGGAGTTAGACTCAGGACAGCAGCTTCTGAAAGTCTTGGGATGGATCTGATGCTCTGAGGTGATGAAACCTTCATATCTCCACCCGATCAGAACCCGGAGCCTCTCCTGAAGCAGCGGGAGGAGGAGCGCTCAGATTTCATTTCCATCCTCAGTGTTTTTGTTGACGGATGCAGACTCAGGGTTGTGTGTGTGTGTGTGTCTCAGGGCCTTTTAAAGCTTCTCGTGGTGTTCGTGTGTCTAATGGCTCTGAATGCAGCCGCTCAGCTCCTTGTGTGTTCGCTTCACGCTGCGGATGGTGTTATATAACCGAGTGGTGTTACATGCTGATGAAGAGCCCACGCTGGGAGGACTGAACATCCAGAGTGACTCCGGCGTTTTCCCCGCCGAACCGCTGAAACCTCAGCAGCTCTGAGGGTTTCTGTTGTCCTCACATCGTCCTGAGACACCTCCTCGAGGACAGGAAGGTAGACAGTGATGGGTATAATGATGCTCTTCTTCAGGGGTCTCCACAGCGAGTCCTCCTCCATCTAACTGTCCTCTGTCCTCCATGTCCTCTCTAACTGCAGACAAATATGTCCTCTTTGTCTCTAACATCCATCTGTCCCTGGATGGATGGATGGATGCATGGATGGGTGGATGGATGGATGATTGGATGAACGGGTAGATGAATGGATGGATGGATGGTTGGATGGATGAATGAATGGATGGATGGATGGATGGACGGATGGATGGATGGGTGGATGAATGGATGGATGGGTGGATGGGTGGATAAAGGACGGATGGATGGGTGGATGGATGGATGGATGGATGGATGGGTGGATGAATGGATGGAAGAATGAAGGATGGACGGACGGACGGACAGATGGATGGGTGGATGGGTGGATGGATGGATGGATGGATGGGTGGATGAATGGATGGA
>NC_051432.1:28486746-28488341 GCF_001649575.2 Kryptolebias marmoratus
GAGGGGTGGATGGATGGATGGGTGGATGAAGGATGGACGGACGGATGGATGGGTGGATGGATGGATGGGTGGATGAAGGATGGACGGACGGATGGATGGGTGGATGGATGGATGTAATGTGAAATGTAACCCATTTACCATTTAGTTTATTTCCTAAGCTTAATCCAAACATTTACTCTTTTTAAAGAAGTAGTTTTATATTTACTAACCCTGACGAAGAAGTATTAACTAATCCCAGGAGATTAGTTTATTATTAATCCTAACCAAGAGTGTTTTACTATTAATCCCAATCAACTCGCTTTTTACTTCCAACTCAAACTAATAACCAAGATTTTTTAAATTCACGTTACTAAATCTAAACAAATAGTTTTGTTTACCAACGATAAATAAACTTTAAGTAAAAATATTTGTTTTTATTTTATGAACATCTGAGTCAAATAAGAAGAACCAAAATGTCTTTATTTTGTCTTCATCTTTGCACCTAGTTGTAAAAAAATGAATCCGAAGCTCATTTTTGTGCCCATTAAATATTTCCCACTGTGCAATAAAAGTGAGCAGCAATCATGTAAACATATTAACTCAAAAGGCTCACAGGGACCCCAGCTAATCAGGGGAAGTAATTCATCCTAATAAACAGCCTCGGGGGTGTTAAAATCAGCATTTTAAACAGAATCAGAAGAACTGAGAATGAGAGCAGATCCTCTGAATAAAACATCAACTCAAAGCACTGCAAGCAAACTCGTCTGTCTTTATGTCCACAGAAGAATAACTTCACAAACTTCTGAAAGTTGAGACAAACCGACTAGAATCAGCGTTTGTGTCGTTGCTGCCCGTCCCTGCAGAAAAAAGGCAATTTTTTGTATTGTTCTTGAGTAAATATGTGTGTTCGTTTGGCCTCGAAACTGAGAGCTTTCAGACTTGCTGAATAGATTCTTCATTCAAGGCTGATGATACAGGAGACGAGCATCATTGTCAGCAGCACAAAGGAGAGAAGTGGAGTCCGATCGGAGCGGCTGAATGTCAGGTTCACATGTGGCATTACAAAGCTTTCAGCTGAACTGATTAGTGTTATTATTATTATTATTACAGCTTTCCTTTGTGGTGGAAATGTCTCTTTCTCCCGACCAGGTTCTGCTCTGTCATCATCAGGACATATTCTGTTCCTGCTTCAGAGACGAGACTTTGTTCAGTTCTGCAGAGAAAAAAGACCAAACTGTAGAGAGGCGGGTTGAAGAGCTGTCAAGAACAGAAAAAAGGAGGTGAACTTTTATATTCCACCTGGTTTCATGGTAAAAACACAAAACAATTAAAAATCAAAGGGACTGATGATGGGAGGGAAGTTCTCCTGCAGATCAGGAACGTTACACAACCATTTCTAACAAACTGTGAGAAGACACGCTTCATTCGCTTCGATCCAGTTTTCTTTTTTAACATGAGACCTCAGAGCAGCAAGTTTCTGCAGAACATCTCTGCAGATCTGCAGGTTCACCTCCTCCGAGCTGCAGATGAGAAAATGTTCCAGGTCCACCCAGGTCCTCCAGGCTGCAGATGAGAACATGTTCCATGTCCACCCAGGTCCTCCAGGTTGCAGATGA
>NC_051432.1:28490351-28492108 GCF_001649575.2 Kryptolebias marmoratus
AGGCTGCAGATGAGAACATGTTCCAGGTCCTCCAGGCTGCAGATGAGAACATGTTCCAGGTCCTCCAGGCTGCAGATGAGAACATGTTCCAGGTCCTCCAGGCTGCAGATGAGAACATGTTCCCCGTGTTCTTCGTGTGTTTGTGTGGAACATGTTCCTGTCGTTCAGGGTTCCATCTCTGGGTCTGTTTGACCTGAAACCTTCAGCAGCAGCAGGTCTGATTAGGAGACAGTTAGAGTTCTGGGTGTCTTTCTCAGGCCGTCCACTAATGGAAGGAAAAATCCCTCCTCGTCCCCCCACCCTGTCACCAGAGAACGCTTCACAGTTTCCAACTTGTGCTTCTTAAAGGGAGCAGATCTGAGCTCCTCAGATTTATATCATCTTTCCATTGGTCTGTTTCCGCCCGTCTCAGCGAGGTTGTTATCGTTACAGAAACGGCCGATCAGGTCAGATATTTGTGTTTTTGAAGGAATGGGGAATAAAAAGTGGCCAAACGTCCCTCTGCGGTGCATTTTTCTGTCTGTCTGAAGAACTGGAGGAGTTCTGCTGTCACTTCACGGTGGCTTGAAGGTCAAATTACCTTAAGCAGAAAAGTCAACAGTTTTTCCAGAGAACAGTGAGCGTGATTATCTGCCACCTCAATTATGGTCTGCACAGAACCCGAGCCGCTCCCTTGGTCGCACGCATCGGTCTGCGGCGCGCCCACGCTGTGAAACCGGCAGAACAAATCCCGCCAAACAATGTGCTGCTCGCCACGCGGCGGCTCCTCCACAGGAAACGAGTTTCCCAGGTGCACGGTCCGGGGATCAGAGATCACTTTCATCCTGGTGGGAAATAATATCGTAAAGGTTTGTGATTGTTTCACAGCAACAGGTGAACTCCTGTAACAAAGAAAGGCTTCTGATGCACCTGAGGATACACCCTTCCTCTTTGTTCGGCGGCCTGTTCTTCTCTGACCGACCTGCATAATGTCAGTCCACCTCCTGCTGTTGGAGCTCCGAGTCTTTAGGAATCTTTTGTTCTTTCTGCAGTAAATGACATTAAAAGGGACTGCGTGCCGTTTGCAGAACAATGTCGTGAAACGATGGAGCTGCAGCGGAGAGAGAAGCCAGTAATTGTTATATTATGTCTAAATATAAAGACAGATAAATATTTGTGGTAACATGAGACCCAAAGTGCTGGTTTGTGTTTTCCACCCAGCCGATTAATGACGAGAGATCATCTGTCAGGATTTGTGCAGGTCTCAGATCTTCACACACGGTTTCTCCTGAAGGGTTGGATTTTTCTGGTATTGCCATAAATTTTCCTCCAAGTTCTGTTAAAGCATGAAAAACTCAGAAGTTAAAAGAGCCCTAAAGGAAGGAGGTTTGATTCAGATTAATTCTCAGCAGCTGATTCATCCTGAATGAAGACGAATCCTCAGCGTCGGACCATCGATGGACCGGTGATTTATGACCCGATGTTTTCAGGTCAGGGGGGCGGGGGGGCGGGGCAGCGGATACAACGAGGAGCGAAGTTTGTTGCTGCGTCAGAGTTCTGCAGACTCTGTTCAGTTTCAGCCGTTCATAGATGAAAACCTTCAGCTCCTTCAGGACAGGACCTCTAAACCCGGTCCTGTTGGAGCTCTAAACCCGGTCCTATTGGAGCTCTAAACCTGGTCCTGTTGGAGCTCTAAACCCGGTCCTATTGGAGCTCTAAACCCGGTCCTATTGGAGCTCTAAACCTGGTCCTGTTAGAGCTCTAAACCCGGTGCTGTT
>NC_051432.1:28493630-28499049 GCF_001649575.2 Kryptolebias marmoratus
CTAAACCTGGTCTTGTTGGAGCTCTAAACCCGGTCCTGTTGGAGCTCTAAACCCGGTCCTGTTGGAGCTCTAAACCCGGTCCTGTTGGAGCTCTAAACCCGGTCCTGTTAGAGCTCTAAACCCATCAGTTTGCCTCTCATTACTTTGGCAGTCAGGGAGTGACAGACACAAGTCTGTGGTTACCATGGTTACCATGGCAGCAGCTTTCTTGCTCTCACTCCCTGGTTTTACAGCCACATTTAGGCTTTTTATTGCAGAGTTTCAGGCAGCAGCTTTGTTCAGAATCTCCTCCAAAATGTTTTATTTTTATTTATTTTTTTACTTTTTCTGCGTTTTTATGTCTTTCGGGAGATTTAAACCTTGAGCTGCAGACGGAGTTTATTGAAAACGTTGTTTTGATCTAAACTCTGCCGACCCCTGAGGTTTTATTTGATTTTATTATATTTTCTGCTGAGTCGTGCACCAGAACCGTGCTTTCATTCACTCTTCTTCTGTGGTTTTTATGCTGCCCGGTTCTGCTCACCTGGATCCAGGCCGAGCGGCTGCAGAAGTGGGTCAGAACCTTGGAGGCAGTTATTGATCTAATTGGAGGAATAATTCAGATTGATGAGGACGACCCAGAAACGGCCCGTTCGTCCAGAACACTGCCTGTCTCTACTTCTTCGTGCGTCCAAACGGAGACATTTTTGTCTTCTTTCACCCCGTGTGTCTCTCTCAGAGGTCAGAGGTCATGACTGACTGTCTGTTTTCTCTTCGGAACAGGAAGTGAAAACGCTTTTATTTTGTCACATTTTATTAACGTGACGATCGGAGCCTCCTGCTTCTTCAAGGCTTTTATTTTTTTAAACAGCTTGTAGTTTTTGTGTTTGAGGTGTGTTTCAGGGAGTGACAGACCCAGGTGTGTGGTTACCACGGTGACCATAACGAGCCACTGGCAGCAGCTTTTCAAACCTTCTCATTTAAAGTTAATTACCATGTTTTCAGGGTGATGTTCCTGGTTTGATGCTTCTGAGACGTTTTATACTTTAATTCTTTCAGTAAAGTCAGATCAGAACTCTTGTTTCCCTCCCGCCTTCCTCCTCCTCCTCCTCGTCCTTTTACAGGCTCTTATTTTGTAGAACTCTGGTTTCTGTGGGTGGTTTCGTCACGTTTCTCGGCTCGGAGGATCACCGAACACGTCGCTGATTCTTGTTTTCTGAGCTGATCTCCAGCTGTGCGTCGCAGGATGATGCAAACGCTCCGATTTTACTCGAATTAACCTTTTTTTAGCCTCAGAAGGAAATGATACATCCTCTGAAATTTAAAATAAACTGTTTTAAACCGTGTTTATTTCAGAGAAATACTTTAAATATACAAACTGTTTCTGATCAGAACACATTAACACAAATCTGCTGAAACTGAAATAATTATTGGATCAGAACTTCCTGTATTTATTGTGATAATCTGTCGTTATTCATCCCATTTATAAAAATGGCACGATTAACCGGCCTGTTTTCACAGGAAGTGGATGAAATAAAACAGGAAGTAGAAATCAGTCGTGTCGAACTGATCGCTGCTGAGAGGTGAAGGCGGGCGATCATGTTTTTCTTTGTTTGTTACTAAAATGTCTCATAAATCAGTGGATTAAATGAAACCTGCAGAAATATATGGATTTACATGAACTGGGATCAAATCTTATAAATCATCTTTTAAATTAAACACAATAAAAACTGATAAAAATGAACAAAATTTCCATAAAATCCTCAGTTTTTGCTTGATGTTCTGTCTGCGTTCACAAACACGGACCGGAAATGAAAAAAGGAATTTAAATAAAAGCTTTAAAAAGGCCTGTTAGAAGTATGACAAGGCTTTTATTGTGGCGGGCAATGACACAGAATCTTGGTTTCTGGTCTGTTCTCAGGCTCCTCCTCTTCTCGGCCTTCAGGCGGCGTGGAAGTCCTTGTGCACGCCGCCTCTGAGCCGACGCTGCAACTTTATTCACGGCTGCAGAACCAAACTGGACCTGGAGTTCTGTAAAGGTTTCTGAGTTTTTGAGCGGAGGTCCGATCAGCCTGAAGATGAACGAATGAATGTTCAGAAAACCAACCAGTCCAACTAATCCTAAAAGTTCAGGGGTTAAAATAATCTCTACAATACAACTTTATTTATAAAGCACGTTAAAAACAACCCCACTGACCAAATAAACAAATAAATATTCATAAAATCCCAAAACAAGAATAAAATCAAATAAAACCCAAAGAAAGCAACAAAACAATAAATCTGAACAGGAAACAGAACATTTTGATTTTAAATCTGACAAACATGCGAAACAAACAACGAAACTACGACTGGAAATTAACAAAATGATTTCAGTTTGTTTTATTTTCATCTTTAAACAGAAAACCTTAATTTCTCCTCAGCTTTGTTTAAAAAGTAAAACTATAAATCTTAAAACTCGTTTAAGGATCTTTGTTCAAAGTTTTTTTCTGTTCAGTTTCTTATTGTTGCTCAGTGAAGAAATAAATTAGTCTCTTTTTCTGTCTGAGCTGATACTGTTTGTTCAGGTGTTTCAGACTCTTATTTTGAAGGATTAACACAGGTTCTGCTGCAGCAGGATGAACAGAACCTTAGACTGGTCCCACTAAAATATTCCACCTTGTTCTGGAGTGAATCCAGGTAAAATATCACCAAATAAAACGTCTCCAGTCAGGAACTCAGCAGGTTTCACTTCATCTGGACGTCCACGCTGAGTGTGTGTGTGTGTGTGTGTGTGGGTGTGCGTGAGGCTGCTGTTTGAAGGTGAAGAGCGATGGTTTTGCTTCAGGTGAACCCTGCAGCCTCCTGACACCCAGCGGAGCGAGGCCGCTCGTTAGGGAGGTTAATTAGTGAACGTTAACGATGATGTCACCGAGCCGTCCTCTCGTCCTTGTCCCCGTCCTCATCCTCGTCCTCGTCCTCCGCTGTGAGGTAAACACAGTCAGAGTGGAGGCACGAGTTTGGAGCCGAGCGTGGCTCCGTCAGGCGTAGGTGTGCGGCACTTTCAGCTGACAGCGCCACAATGGCTGTCAGCTGATGCTTCCCTCCAATCAGAGACACATTATTCAGCAGAGCAAACTGTGGGCGGCCATCTTTTCTTTAACCCTGCTGTGGCCTGCGGGTCAAACTGACCCGGTGGTACCAGAGCTGCTCTGTCTCTGTGTCTCTGTCTGTCTCTGTCTCTGTCTCTGCCTCTGTCTCTCTGTCTCTGTCTCTCTCTGCCTTTGTCTCTCTGTCTCTTCCTCTGTCTCTCTGCCTCTCTCTCTCTGTCACTGCCTGTCTCTGTCTCTGTCTGTCTCTGTGTCTGTCTGTCTCTGTGTCTCTGTGTCTCCCTGTCTCTGTCTCTGTCTGTCTCTGTGTCTCTGTCTCTCTCTGCCTTTGTCTCTCTGTCTCTGTCTGTCTCTGTCTCTGCCTCTGTCTGTCTCTGTGTCTCTATCTGTCTCTCTGTCTCTGTCTCTCTCTGCCTCTGTCTCTCTGTCTCTGTCTGTCTGTCTCTGTCTCTCTCTGTCTCTGTCTCTCTGTTTCTCTCTGCCTCTGTCTCTCTCTGTCTCTGTCTCTTTTGACATAAAATGTTTAAATTCAGTTCCGTTTCTTTAAAAAGCTCAGTTTCTGCACAGAAACCTTCACATGGATCAGAAAACATTGAGTAAAAGTCATCGATGTAAAGAAGCTGATGGTCTCCATCCTGAGCAGCACAGAGGTCCTTTTTAACAGGAACCAGAACCAGAACCAGGTCTGCTTGGACCTGCTGGGGTTCGAGGACTTTAAAGAGACGAACACAGAAGGTCCGGTCCAGAAAGACAAATTAAAACCTGTTAGTGATAGAGAAGACAGCAGCAGAGTGAGGACATGTGGACAGATTGTCCTCCAGCAGCAGAACTAAAGGACACCTCAGGAAACCCAAACGGACCCGAACTATATCTGACTATCGTCAGAGACTCTGATCAGGGCTGCGGAGAAGCCGACTCTGCGGTGATAAATCACAGATGTGTTCTCGCTGTTTACCATCAGACGTCTCTGTGACTTTAAAGCCGGCGCTCGGGTTTCAGACAGACATGATTTACTGGAAATAAAAACCCAGTTTCCTGGCGGTGGAGCGGCGGGCGGAGCGTGGAAACCTTCGGACGCTGCTGGTTTTCCAGTAGCTGCTCGTTTCTCGTAAATCATGTTGCAAAAACAAGCGTGATTAAGTTGATCTCTCAGGAAACTGGATAATCGTCGGCGTCACGGTTCACTGCAGAGAGGAAATAAGTTCTGGGATTGTTCTGCCAGCTTGTTCCTCGGAGCCAGGCCGGGTTCAGGAGTTTGTCTCGTCAGCGGGTCGCTGTGTTTGACTCGGCTTGTCTCTCTGTGTGTTTCTGGTTCAGGTTCATCCTGGTCTTCAGCTGCCTGGTCCTCTCGGTGTTCTCCACCATCCCTGTTCATCAGGACTTCTCCTCCCACTGCCTGCTGATCCTGGTAAGATCCTGGACAGGTCCTGGTAAGGTCCTGGACAGGTCCTGGACAGATCCTGGACAGATCCTGGACAGGTCCCGGACAGGTCCCGGACAGGTCCTGGACACGTCCTGGTAAGGTCCTGGTAAGATCCTGGACAGGTCCTGGACAGGTCCCGGACAGGTCCTGGACAGGTCCCGGACAGATCCTGGACAGGTCCTGGACAGATCCTGCACAGGTCCCGGACAGGTCCTGGGCAGGTCCTGGAAAGATCCTGGACAGATCCTGGACACGTCATGGACAGGTCCTGGACAGATCCTGGACGGGTCCTGGTAAGGTCCTGGACGGGTCCTGGACAGATCCTGGACAGGTCCTGGTAAGGTCTGGACAGGTCCTGGACAGATCCTGGAAAGGTCCTGGACAGATCCTGGACCCACCTGCAGCCCAAACCGGTCTCAGACGGAGTATGAGGGCTGCAGAGTTGGACGCTTTCCGTAGGAAATGTTTGGGACTTTATGGGAAAAAAATCTAGAATTTAAAATGTTAAAGGTTGGTTCTCAGAAGGGATTAAAATATTTAGTAGGGACAGATGGGACCTGTAGGGACAGATGGGACATGTAGGGACAGATGGGACATTTGGGGACCTGTAGGGACAGATGGGACATGTAGGGACAGATGGGACCTGTAGGGACAGATGGGACATGTAGGGACCTGTAGAAACAGATGGGACATTTGGGGACATGAAGGGACAGATGGGACCTGTAGGGACAGATGGGACATGTAGGGACAGATGGGACCTGTAGGGACAGATGGGACATGTAGGGACCTGTAGGGACAGATGAGACATTTGGGGACATGTAGGGACTCACACGTACAGAGTTGTAATTAGTTATCATTTTTTCAGAACACTAGCAGGTTAGCTTTCAGCTGTCTCCACAGCTAATGTCCGTTAGCTGGACTCAGTGGCCGC
>NC_051432.1:28499149-28500933 GCF_001649575.2 Kryptolebias marmoratus
CACATGGCTCCTCCAGAACCATCAGGCCCACACGGCTCCTCCAGAACCATCAGGCCCACATGGCTCCTCCAGAACCATCAGGCCCACACGGCTCCATTAAACACAGATTCTCAATGGCTCCAAAATGGCTCCTTTCACACATGACAATCAGCGAATCCACCGTCTGTAGAAACAGCGAGGCGGACAGATGGTTCTGCTCACAGAGAGGTCCGTTTGCTGCTCGGAATATGTTCCCATCAGTGTTCCTTTCCTTTCTGGAGAACATGAAGCTGAGGTTCGTTCTGTGGGTCCGGTTCTGTGGGTCCGGTTCTGAAGCTCAGACAGGAAATAAAATTCTCTCTGATTTTAGATCCTGAAAGCATCAAGTCAACCAAAATCAGGTCTCAAACAGCTAAAATCTGACCTCAGATCAGCTCAGAATAAAACTTCAGAGCCTTCAGAACCAAATCAATCAGATTGTTCTGCTGTCAGTTCAAACCTGTTTCACCCACAGGTTTATTATTATTATTATTATTATTATTATTATTATTATTATTATTATTACGGTACAGTATGGTAAAACAACAAACTTTTCATTTATAAACTGAAAAGATGTGATTTTAATCCAGTAAATGTCAGCATTTTTAACTTTTTTTAACTTCACAGTTAAACTGAAGTTCTTATTAAACTTCATGTAGGAAACGAGTGAAATTATTTATATTTATCCTTTTTTTTTGTTTAAATATAAACTTCTGTAATATTTTGTTTAATGTTGTAATAAAAAATAAGTATTAACCTAAAAGGACGAAATACTTTGAATATAAATGTTTTTATTTCTCAGATGTTGTTTAGAAACGTAACACAGATTGGAGGAAAATGATCCTTTGAACAGTTTGAATGAAGTCGTTTTTGGGGCTGATAAATAATAAAACGTCTCCTCAGATCACCCTGACCACCATCGGTTACGGAGACAAAACCCCGAGGACGTGGACAGGACGCATGCTGTCTGCGGCCTTCGCCCTCCTCGGCATCTCCTTCTTCGCCCTGCCCGCAGTGAGTCCGTTTTATCATCATTTATTTACAGGGATGAGGGGAAATTCACACATTCGACATCTAATTCAGGAAACCTTCCAGCTTTGATTCTTCCATAAATTAAAGTAAAATAAACTCCCGACGCTGCAGATTTACTGAACAAATAATCTCCCCTCGTTAAAGCCTGGAGCACGTTTAAAAACAAAAACAGGAAAACCGTCAATACAATAAATTCAACACTTTATTTAAAATATGTTTTTGATTTGAGAAAAAGATGCCGTCGTGCTAAAGAGCATTTCCACACTTTTAGGTTTGTTCTAACAAAATGAGATGTTTTTATTCAGAATTAAACCTGATTTTAAGAATGCAGGAAGATAAAATCCTGTTTTGATGCTTTTCTTTTAAGCTCTGAAGTATTGATGCCTCAGAACCAGTTTTCCTGTGAAGCACGGACGAAACAGAGGATCTCGCTGAAATGATGTTATTGATCGGGAGAATGAAGGCAGCCGTGTTTTTATGGAAGAGGCGGAGCTGCGTGTTTGTCAGAAACGTCTCATTAAACGTCCGTCTCTGCAGGGCATCCTGGGTTCAGGCTTCGCCCTGAAGGTCCAGGAGCAGCACCGACAGAAGCACTTCGAGAAGAGGAGGAACCCGGCCGCCTACCTCATCCAGGTAACCTGATGATGATGGTGATGATGGTGATGATGGTGATGATGATGGTGATGATGGTGATGATGATGATGATGATGATGGTGATGATGGTGATGATGATG
>NC_051432.1:28501843-28506665 GCF_001649575.2 Kryptolebias marmoratus
CTCACAGCCGTGCACGGACTCACAGCCTCACAGCCGTGCACGGACTCACAGCCTCACAGCCGTGCACGGACTCACAGCCTCACAGCCGTGCACGGACTCACAGCACGTTTCCCCACCTGGTGGCCCAGTTTGTGGCTCTCAGGCTGACGTTCTGTCGGTTATTTGGAGTAAATCTTTGGAAGCAGGTGACGTCACAGGCGGGCTCTGTTAGCTACGTTAGCTAACTAGCATTGACATGAAATTAGCATGGGAGCCATTTTGGTTTGAAAGGGAGACAAACAAAGTTAAATAAAATGTGATTAAACCCTTTAACTTATTTTGATTCTGCAGTTTGTTTGTTTGAAGCCGTCAGACTGTCTGTTCTTCCTCCTCCTGTCTCACCCTCCTCATCCTCACTCTGCTGTAAACGTCTTTATTTGACTTCCCTCCGTCCTCCTGTTTGTCCACATCGTCCTCCCGTGCGTCCTCACGCTGCACCAGGCTGCGTGGCGTTATTACTCCACCGACAGCGCCAGGCCCGACCTGGACGCCACGTGGCGCCACTACGAGCTCCTCCTGCCGCCCCTCAGGCATGTATCCATGCCGGACCTCCTCCCGCCCTCTGACGTGTGAAACAGCGTGGTTTTTTTGGTTTTTACTAATCAGCTGATTTGATTTGTTTGGTTGTTCTCCTCCGTCCTGCGCCTCCTAATCTTCGGTCTGTTCTGGTTGGTTTTCTGTCTAATGATCTGTTTTGTTTTTGGGGGGATCTTCTGTTTGTCTTCTGCATGCAGTGTGTTTGGCGTAGTTATGCGGCTGATGAGAACTCGGTTTCCGTTGCTACCTGGAAGCCTCACTTGAAGGCGCTGCACACCTGCAGCCCGACGAAGTAGGTACCCGCCTCTGGCAGCTGATCTTCTTCTCCTTCACCTCCCTCCTCTTCCTCTGAAGATTAAAGTGCTTGTTGTTTTTCAGAGGAACCGGTCACTTCCAGGCTCGGGTCCTCTGAATCTGTTTTACTTCATTCAGCTGAGGCTCCAGCTTTAATAATTAGCTTTTTGTTTATTTATTTATAAAGACGGTTGTGACGTTCAGTCAGCTAATGATGCTTTTTAAATTTCTCAGCTTTTATTCAAATAAAACTTCTGTAAAAGCAGCAACTTTTTGGGATGAGTTTCTCACCATAAAATGACACAACGAGAGCCTAAAAAGCAACAAATTTGCTCGTTTTCTGTCAGTAAGAGCTTCAGAATCATGATCGAACATCAAACTGACTGGACAAAAAAAAAAAGTCTTTGGAGCCTGAAGATTTCTGGGAAACCATCTGAGCTGCATGTGATGAACAGTTTTTAACCGATCGAACCCGGCTCCTCTGTCCAGAACTGCTTCCTCAGTCTGCATGACGGAATAATCTGCTTGTTTTAGTTTAAACTTTGATGCACGATTCAGATCATTTGTTGCTTCAAATGATCCTCCTGCCACAGCTCCTCTTGGACAAAAAAAATAAATCTTTGTGTTTTGTTCATTTTCAGATAAGTCTTGGTGTTTTTGCAGGTTTTAGCTCGTTAATTACCTCGTTTGGTTTCTGATGGAGTCCGTTCAGGTTCTGTGGCTCCAGAAAACCTTAAAATAACCTCCTGATTCTGATCTTAGTCCGGTTAAACGTGTCCTTTATGCAGAAACTATGTGAAGCTGCAGTCAGTCAGCTGTATATGTCCCAGAACCTAACCTAACCTGTTTGGTTCCTGAACCGGACCTGTAACAGGTTGGGTTTCCTGCTCCTAGAAGCCATAAAATGAACAACAATCACAGAAAATACAGCGAACCTGCCCGACATTTTTACTGTAACTAATTAACAGAATCCAGTTTTTTGAGCTGTTCTGCATGAAAGTGAATTCACATTAAAAGTGAAATTAATTTAATATTTCTGATTCACATCAGTTTGTTTTGAACAAGGTTAGCTTTAATGTGAAGTTCATGACATCTGTAATTAGAGCTAAAACATGCAGAAGCACCAGAGTCGTGTTTGAAGCTGCTGGTGATTAAATTTAATCTTTTCTTCTCTGTTTTCTCCAGGAAGGAGCAGGGGGAGTCCAGCACCAGGTCAGTGACCGTTTGTTTGGCATCAGTCAATTTAAGATCTTTATTTTATATTCTTTACGGCAGCCATCAGATCCCGTCCGTCTGGTAGTTTCGCTTCTATCAGCAGTGAAACGTGTTTCTCTGTGGTTCGCTGAGGAGCTTCTGAGGGAGTTCAACAGATTTTTGGATCAGTCAGAAATCAGAAGCTGAGGAAACCTGCAGCTGGGGGGGGACTTCTAACTCTGAACACATTAAATATGAAAAAGAAAAAGATCGGAAACTGTTTTAGTGTCTGGAGAGACTGAAGACTTTTCTTCCAGTTAGGAAATAAAAACATAAATAATATTTTATTTTCCTCCATCAGACCAAGCAGTTTCCTGCCTTTCACAGCAGCGGGCGATCATGTAATAACCCGGTCTGTGTGTGCATTGGTTTGTCTGCCTGTTAGCAAAATATCTCACCAACCTCCGGACAGATTTCCGTTGCAGATCCAACGATTACTTCCTGACTTTAGCTGTGGCGGCCATCTTGAATCGGGTGGTAGTAGCTGAGAGTCGGCCTGGATGTGAGCTCTCTGTTTGACCTGCAGGGCGGCCATGACGCTTTCCTTTAAACAGTGTTACTTTTTAATTATATTTTTATTATTTACTAGTTAACCCTGCCGTGTTAGTTTTATAAAATGTTATTTTGATTCGAAGCTGAGGAGGACTGAGCCAACGGAGGTCATTCCAGATGTTTTTGTGGCTCTTCCTGCAGATGTTTAGTCGGGAGGTTTAATAGCTTTAAAGATCTGACTCCGGTCTGAAAGCGTATTTTTATTTGCAGTTGAAGGTATGAACATTTTTCCCCGTGTTCCTGCAGCCTGGGTGAGAAAAATGCTTTTAGAGCTGCAGTAATTGCTCATCAGGAGGAGCTTAAGGCGATGGGTAATAATAATCTGCCGCGCCGCTAAAAGCCACTTTAACTGCGTGACTCATTGTTTTAGCTGCTTCTTCTCTTTAAAACACATAAAACGCACACATGCACATTCTGTGGCACGGAAATAAAGCTTTCAAGCCCACATGTCCCCCGTTCCCCGTCCCCCGTCCTCAGGTTTCTGTTATTATCCGGGTTACTTGGTTTGTTTGTGTTGATATTCCTGAAACGTGTCGGCATTAATGATGGAACAGGTTGTGAGTCGCAGAGAGCTGCTCAATGACACGAGTTCGAGTTTATTCCACAGCTCTGTGAGGGACGCAGCAGAAAGAGCAGGTTTTAAATCATACCGGTTCAGATAGACCCGGAAGCTGCCAGAAATGTCCAGGTGTCTCCTGGACCTCAGGCTGGTGTCCGACCTTCAACCCAGAAGTTTGATGTCAGCCTGATTCGTCCAATCAGAAACCAGGGATCGTTGTCCCGTTGGACCCACCTGTGTCCACCTTCCACCCGTCCAGCTTTTGATTCGAGCTGAAGGCAAAGAATTTGGAGGTAGTCCTTATCATTTCATCCACTTCAGTACCGCAGCATGAAGCTACCACCGCCATGCCTGACAGCTGGATCAGTGTCCAAACATCCTTCTTATCTTTGTGTCCAAACGGCTCAATCATGTCTCATCTGACCATCAAACCTTTCTCCAGAAGACATCTGTCTTGTCCGCGTGGACGGCTGTAGGTTTCAGTCCAGACGTGGCTTTTGGAGGCGGAGCTTCTTCCTTGGTCTTCTCAGTCCACGGTGACACTTGTGGACACCGGTGTTCCAGAAGGTTTGAGGTCTTGGTGACTCCTGGGTTGTCCCTCTGAAGGGGACAGATGAACGTAGTGCTGTCGAATAAAACCTTTTTATGCTGGCAAGAAAAAAAACGGCTCATGTGACGTTAAAGACGTTTAAAAACATCGATGAAGGACTGAGGTGAACGTGGACGTTTGAGTCTGTGTGGATCCACGGGTTGGTTGATCATTCCACCGAACGGCTCCAATAAATCATTAAAAGCTTTAAATGAATGAGTCGTCCATGAAGGAGACCTCTGTACGTCCAATGAGAGGATGAATGTAGACAGGAAGTGACATCATGAAGCAAACAAATTGTTTGAGTGTTTCTGTCCCCTGGCTGTGATTCAGCCACTTGTTGCTGAATTCACACGGTTTAAGGGGGAATATCGACATGAAGAAGTGCGTGAGTCACCAAATTGCAGCCTTTTTTGGATGTTGCTGCAGACGCTCATTTTCCTGCTCCTGCCTCCGTTCTGCTGCTTCGAAAGGTCAGGACTCGACAAACACAAACACTCTTCAGACACAATCGTACGTTTCCTCTGCAGCAAGGAACAAATATGTAAAAGGAAAGAAAAATATTTTTCTCATCTTAAAAAAAAAAACTACTGGAACTCTCGTCCCTGGCTGCGTTGAGTAACACATCGTGTGTTTATCTCCTCTTGGTTTTTAGTAAAAGTCGTAGTAATAAGCAGAAGCTTCTCAGGAGGCGATCCGCCCGGAAACATAGGTACTCTGCTCCCGGCTTACATGATGCTTTCTTTGGGAATGCTGACTAATTTCGGTGCATGGGAGCCTTGTGTTGGAGAGGCGGAGGTGCCTGAGTGGTTTTATTTGAGTCTGAAACTGACAGACTGGTGTTTAAAACATGTTTTCAGCTGCAGATCATCAGAATCTACAGGATTTTTCCTGAATGTAGTGAGAGAGAAATCCTTTTGGCCCAGAGCTAGGGTTAGGGTCCCCTCAGGGTTTAATGGGGCAGGGTCTTTGGGCTCAGGGCTAGGGTTAGGGTCTCC